>NC_091462.1:48013218-48316566 GCF_027789765.1 Dendropsophus ebraccatus
AAAAAATGGTAGCGGAATATCGTAAGAGCCACACAAGCCAGACATCGCTGGCTGCCTTTCTTCCAAGCAAAATGAATGCAGTAAATTATTCAGTATAACACGTTGATGTCAACAGCTGTTGCCATTCACAATGAGACCTTTTACCGTTTTCACAAATCTAATTACAACAGAGCCATGAGGGATAGAAGCATGAGACAGCAGCGAGGCGATCTCATGTCTGCGCAGCTCATCACATACACTGGCCTGAAGAATCCAAATGCTTTTTAATAACTAACCAGGAATTATAGTGCAGATAAAATACAGGCAAATATATTCTGCACTGTGGATCATAAAATGGGGTTAAAGTTAAAAAATATTTATTATTATTATATTATAATATTAAAATATTATTGATATTTTATTCCTGATCACTTGTAGATAAGGGACATGCCTGACGCAAAAACTAACACCAACCTCCTGTTCATTCCCTTCATATCCAGAGGTGCTTTATCACATTATCTAATAGACAGTAAATATACACAGATGCATTTGGCATTTTCACTTAGTAGACTATGTATATCCATGTTTATAAGCAGATGTATTACTTTTCATTATTTATACATCAAATGTTTACTTTCTTAGGTATACCAAAATAACGGCCAATGGTTCGTCGTTGGCCTTTAAAACAAAAGCAAATTTTCACAGCATTTCCAGTAAGTGTTGAAATCAATCTATAGGAATATTTGTTATAGATATATCAGTTTTCCCTGTGCTTGCTCACTTCTTGCGCAGTGCGGTAGTCCCTGGCAGGACTTATCCTTGTATGTGACCACTAAGGCTAGCGATTGGCTGCAGCAATCCATTGTTTGTTCCTGGAAAAACTTAACTAAAGGCCAGAAAACCATTTTAAAGTGTCTTTCTGACATAGGTTAAACAGTTGCCATATAAGGGATGAACTTGGCCACAATGCCTATTAACCAAATGTCTATGCACAGGTATCAGAGGGTGTGCCAAAAAATGTTCCCCAAACCATGAAGCCACCTCCACCAGCCTGAATAGTCGATACTTGGCAGAAGGGTTGATCAATTTATGCTGCTGGCACCAAATCTGAATTCCTCTAACCAGGCCATGTTTTCCATTTCCCACTGATCAACATTTTTGTGCTCCTTTGCCCACTGGAGTCTTGCATTTCCAATTCCCTTAGACAACAATGGCAGTTGAACTGGTCATGTGCTTTTATAGCCCAACCATACTAAGGAGCAACATGTTTGGAGCACCAGCATTGTACTTGGCTGCAGTTTACTTGACTTGCAGTCCGTTATCATCAGAACAATTTTTGATTCTTAATTCCCTTTTGATTCACCATTCTTGGTATATTCTGACATTGTTGCGTGAGAATGCTCTATAGGATTGGCAGATTTAAAGGGAACCTGTCACCCGGCTGCTGGGGTGAAGCTCGCCCGAGCACCAGGTGGCACCCCTTATAATTACCCCTTACTCGAAGTCCCGGACCCCATTCCGCGGCCGAGAAATCCCCATCGGAAGCCGTGCACGTGCTCACCAGAGATGAGTCCGACGCCCAATGAGAACGACTGCTCCAGTCATTCTCAATAGGCGTCGGACTCATCCCTGTGTGCATGCGCTCACCAGAGATTTCTCGGCCACGGGACGGGGTCTGGGACCGGGACTTCGACAGGGGGATAAGTATAAGGGGCGCAACCAGAGGATCGGACAGGCTTCACCCCGGCGGCCAGAGTGACAAGTCCCCTTTAAAGCACTGGCTCCAGCTAGACTAACACCTATTATAACCATGCCTTGTTAAGAATTGCATTCATACTGAAATTAATCTACAGAAAACACATTTTACTGTGATACCAATTTGACAGTGCTGTACATATGGCCAAACTGAAGTCAGTAGCTTAGAAAAAAAGTAGAGATGAGCACGGCTCAAGCATTCTTGAGTGGATCGCTTGGCGTTTGAGTACTGCTGTCTGACGAAGTTAGCTGCACCCCTTTGGAGTCCTGGACAACATGCATACAGCCATAGGCGATTAGTTGTGTCCAACTTGTCCAGGACTCCCTAGGCCTGCATCCAACTTCCCAAGCCATGAGCATGCTTGAGTTGTGCTCATCTTTAGAAACCAACGGTGGTACCAAATTGATCCAAAATCCAAGTATTACGCTAAAAAGACCTCTTCATACGAAACCATCTTGAAACAGTGGAAAAGAAAAATATTGAAGAGTTTTCTAAAGGAGAAGTCTGGCAAATTTTTTTATTAAAGTATTGTATTGTCCCCCAAAAGATATACAAATTACCAATATACACTTATTACGGTAAATTTTTTTCCCTACACTTACTACTGCATCAAGGCTTCACTTCCTGGATAAAAGGGTGATGTCACGACCCGACTCTCAGAGCTGTGTGTGCTGTGGCTGCTGGAGAGGATGATGGCAGAGGGATGCTCAGTGTCCCTCCAGTGCCCTGTGTCACTCAGTGTCCCCCTGCCATCAACCTCTCCAGCAGCCACAGCCCGCACAGCTCTGGGAGTCGGTTCGTGACATCACCATTTTATCCAGGGAGTGAAGCCTTGATGCAGTAGTAAGTGCAGGGAAAAAAATCACTTTATAAGCATTTCCAATAATAAGTATATATTAGGGATTTGTATAACTTTTAGGGGCAATACAATACTTGAATAAAATTCCCATAATGTCATGCTTGGCTTCTGATTGCCTCTAGTTAGAGATGTTTTATGTTGATTGAAATTACTTTTAACAGGCTTATGTTTTGTTTTGCTTTTTGATAGTAAAGCCTTAAAAACAATTCTTGTAGAAACTTTTCAAGGAAATAAGAGAAACCTGTTTCAGGCTTTTGTTTGCCACATCTAAAAATAGAAATCTCTGGATATACAGTATGTGAAGACAATTCTTCATTAGTGTAGAACCTGCCCTATAAGGGCCAGATATGAGGATATTTCTGAGTCACTGTCAACAGGAGGGTATAATAAAGGACATGCAAAGATACCTAAGACAGGTATATGGCAGTAGATATTGTGAGCTGAATCCATGCATACACACCACTCTTCCTAGTTGTCAATTAAAACTCAGCAGGCTCTGAATGACAAACACATATCTTACAGGTCATTAACCCAACTGAGATGTTTCTCTATTGCTTGTCACAATATTGTCTGCTGCCAAGAAACTGTGCAGAGAAGGAAATTAGCCTAGCCTAAAGTAGGCCACATTATCTGTACACAGCTACAATATGAAATGGAGAATGTAAAAATATAACCTAATAACATATTTTAAGTAAACAGGCATCTGAATGAACAGTCAGATCCAATGGATTTATTCTTAATTTACTATTATTCATGCTATTGCCTGGGTTTGACGTTCTCCACTTGTTGCCATTAGAAAGCATTCATAAAACAGAAATTTTAATAAGTTGTCCAAAGTGCTGGATAAATGCTTCTGCTTTGAAGCTAATTAGAATAAATTTACATCTATCATGTGGACCCCAGTCTAAAATATTTATCAATTATGTATAATAGAGGGATCAGAATGTTTTTAAATAGAATAAAATAAAGTTAGTCTCTTTATAATCTCTTGCTGAAATTGAACTTTCTCTACCACTACTAAAATATTACTATACTACGAAAAGTTTGGTTCTTCTCCATTTTATTTTTATGGCAACGAACTATCATGTTGTATTCCCATATGGGACTTTTACATGGTGTAAATCAGCAGCAATCGGGCTATGGTAGGTGGATCTTACCACCATCTCCTCTTTTATTGTCATAGGAGTTGTTACTGTATCTACCTTTATTGAATAATATAACTTTCTTATGCATCTGGTTAGCTTAAAGGGAACCTGTCAACTTAAATAGTTACATAGTTTGTAAGGCTGAAAAAAAAAACCCCATAGGTTTATCCAGTTCAGCCAATGGCTATGTCCACACTAAAAAAGAGAAAAAAGTCTGATTTCTCTTTTCAAAATGTACCTCCATTATTACCGCCTTTTATTTGACCTCAATGGAATGCATTGAAATCAATGGAATGACGGCCACCGAATGCACACTGTGTAATAAATAACCGGCATTGTTTGTGCGGACGTCAAAATAACGATCATGACAATTATTTGCAGACGTCTTTTGCAAACAACTGGCAGTATTTTTTAGCTGTTCACACACAGTTTTCCCTGTCCTTTTATCATCTTTAATATTAACTTCAATGGACTTTTCAATTAAAGACACATCCAAAGGTCAATCAGTCCCCCTGAATTAGAATAATGTTCCAGTGGCCGTCATTGCACTGACAGCCACTGAAACATCTTAACCACGGATGTTATTTGATACTCAAAACAACATCCATTGTTTTAAGTATCAAACAACGGCCAGAAAAAAACATTGTGTGAACATACCCAATCCCCTTATGGGATCTATCCAGAGGAAGATGAGGGAAAAAAAGAGGTAAAAGCCAATTTTAGGGAGAAATAAATTCTTCCTGACTCCAAATCTGGCAATTCGAATAAATCCCCTGCAATATTTTTACACTACAGAAATGCAACTAAGTCAATTTTAAACTCTTTTAGTGAGTGCACCATGACCTGCTTTTAAAGAATTGTCTTGTGTGCTAGTGTCTAGACATAGAGGATGTCATCTTGTTACTGATAAAGTCCTGGGTAGAAATAGAACACGGGAAAGATCTCTATACTGCAAAGTTTTTTTTATACGGCAGGTCACCCCTCTTTTTGCTAAGCTAAATAACCCTAATTGAAATATTGTAATATTCTTTCTAGGTACCGTTGTCCTCCCATTCCTTTTATTACTTCAATATTACCTCTTTGGCTTAACTGGTCCCCAAAACACACCATTTTTATTGTTCTGCACTTAGGAGTCAAGTGGGTGGTCCTAATCAGTGATGGAAAGCCATCTCTGTATGCACAGGGATACATGAATATGTATTAACTAATGACAGAGACCACTTCCTGGGCTCCTAAACCAGATACTTTACATAGTTGTCAGATTATATTTATATAATACATGAAAATATTATACTTTATGATAATACTACACTAAACATAGAGTAGGAAAATGGAGTGCGATAATAAAAGAAGGCCTAGAGGTCCTTGGATACTTGACCTTGTAGGGATGAAGGTTCTCTAATCCTCTTCCTATTCCCTAAGTCTTCTCTACATACTTCCAGTTAGCAGATTCTTGCATGCAGCAGATTCTGTGTTGACGGTAGATGTAAATTGGCAGTAATTGTAAAAGAAAGTGAGCCACATTACATATAAATAGGAATTTACAAGTCTATGCAAATCAATAGTCAGCCAGCCTGATATAAATAAGCAAATAGTTAAGCCCTGTGTACACAAGCACTATTTACTTGGTATTAAAATCAGCATGTGCTTAACACAGCATGTGCATACCTGATTCCTAGGCAGAAGCAGCTAAATAAAAAGATATTTTCAAGAAATTTAATGCAATGATAGCGGTCTAAAATTTTGTATGCAGTCAAAACTACAAGGCCAATGGCCCTCTCAAATATCTAAGAGTAACAATCAATTATCAATATGTTGTACTATGTGAGGTTTTCCTGCCTAAGGCCATGTTCACACAGTGTATGAACATTGGCCGTTGTTTTACACGGTCAGATCAAATAACGGCCGATGCCTGAGATGAACGGCTGATGTCTGACGAATGAACAAATCACTTTAATTGAATTGGAACGAGGGCAAATTCAGTGTGCCCGCATTTTGTACGGCCGCAGAGAACCATGGCTGCAGTATATACAATGTATATACACTACAGCCGTGGCTCCATATACTGTAACATGATTAATCAGTGTCACTAAACAATGGCCGATGTTGAAGGCTGCAACAATGGCCATTGTTTAATGTTAAAATACAAAGGGAGATTTATCAAACATGGTGTAAAGTGAAACTGGCTCAGTTGCCCCTAGCAACCAATCAGATTCCACCTTTCATTTTCCAAACAGTCTGTGAGAAATGAAAACTGGAATCTGATTGGTTGCTGGGGGCAACTGAGCCAGTTTCACGATACACCAGTTTAATAAATCTACCCCTCAGTGTGTGAACGAGGCCTAAATGTAACATTACAAAAATCTGATTAATAATGCAGGCAAAGGTGAAAAATAGTAGGGATTCTTTGTTGTCCGCTCAGTTTACCTATTGTCTATTGCTAGTACGGTGTCCATCTAGCTGTAAACTGAAGAGCTGAGCCACTATAAACAAGCGATTAATCTCACCCGAACCCATGCATCATGACCAGATATCATGACTGCAGTTGTATGACCACCAGCTTCCCCGGCCAATTATGCCAAACAACAAAATAGGCACCTTGTAGAATGTTCAAAAAATAACCTGTAAAGTAATATGAAGTTCTACATAAAGTCCATCCTTGTGTTTTTAGCATTGGACGTTTTAGAGGTGAGTATGACATTTAAAGTTAGTTAAAATAATAACACTATTACCACCTTCCCAGATGCTGTTTATAGAGAGTCTGTTGCACTGTTGCAAGACCTGCTGCATCAAAGAATTAAATAACATTGAAGATGGGAAAAAAAAGTTTTTCATGTAGTGGTCCTTTAAGAGCATGACTAAACTGTTAATGCATTTCCCAAGCAGCTTTGAACATGATTTCAGGGATTTAATTGGGAGTGCACAACACCAGCATTTTTTCTTAGAACGCGTTTTAAGCGTGAGGCCTTTTGTGTATTATGCCTTTATATTTATGCCATTCTTTGCCGTGTTTTTTTGGAAGTCGTTTTAAGTAAGGAACACAGATGTTTGCCAAGGAACATTGAAGACTTAGTTTTAGCCCATGAGAACCGAGTACTGAACAAATGAGTGCTCTCAAATGCTTCGGAGAATCACACTGGTGCCGTTTATGTATAATTAGTATATAAGGAAGAACACTGCTAGAATAATGATCATGTCTGTCATATGAGGTTGAAAAAAACAAACAAGAACTGGCTTACTATTGGGTGGATTTCCATTAGGTCTTCCATGAAGTTAAATACTTTAACACACAGATAGATAGAACTGACGAGCGGTAATCTTTTTTTAATTTTTTTTACCAGTTTGTGGCCCTAAAAATGATCAAACTGGGTACAACTTACACCAGAGTTATAGTCAATACAAAAAGAGAAGTCACCGCCCAATCCAAGCCAGCTCTCTACTGACTCCTATATCACTTACCCCTTCTACTGTTACTATTTGTCCCTTATGTCCACAGACAAAACAAACCAAGTTATGATCAGACCTCAGGATGGCCAATTTATTTGACTCACCACTAAACTACAATCTATGCCCTGGCATTGCTTTCCTCACAGGTTTGGGCCTAGCACTCCTTGGGCCCAATTCCTCTTTAAATCCAATATACTTTTCCAGAACTGACTGTTCCCAAAGCTGGATAACAGTTCAGCCTTTACAAACTCAGTGACAGCACACACCAATTTGTCCTCCTGGAGCTAAGTCTGTAGCATTCTTTACTCAATAACCTCACTATTTACTCTTGTGATAATCCATGTTCCAAGCTAGACAACCTTTAAGTGAAAACCTTTCATCACTCTAATGCTGCATTTACCACAACTCATGAGAGCAGTCCCAGGTTGATTCTTCCCATTGTAGTGACCTTGATTTATAGATCTTTTCCCATTTGGGTATAGGGGAAAATAAATCAGTTGTAGTTCAGGTAGCTTGGATGTGATTACAGTTTCCCTCCAAGGTACATCTTAAAATACTAGACAACAACAGGTTCTCCACAGGACACATTTCACATTCACCACCCTTCTGCTTACTGCCAACTCAATGGCCAGCCTCTTTAGATGTCTTCTATCAACCATTGTACAGTCTAAGGCCAATTACTCCTCACAGTCCAATCTCAGACTCCCTTTATACATTGTACTATGAAAAGTAAGAATAGCTGGAAATCAAAGTGGATTTTGAATTACCAAAATGAGATTCAGGAACCACATAAGGTTTACAGTAGAGATGAGCGAACCGGGTTCGGGTTCGACTCGATCCAAACCCGAACGATCGGCATTTGATTAGCGGGGGCTGCTGAACTTTGATAAAGCTGTAAGGTTGTCTGGAAAACATGGATACAGCCAATGACTATATCCATGTTTTCCACATAGCCTTAGGGCTTTATCCAAGTTTAGCAGCCACCGCTAGTCAAATGCCGAAAGTTCGGGTTCGGATCGATTCAAGCATGCTCGAGGGTCGCTCATCTCTAGTTTACAGACCTCTCATGGTATGCCATCCCAATGACTAATTAATGTACAATGTCCCAAAATTGTCATAATAGTTGTGCCCCTTTAATCTGATCAGAACTGATCTCTGTTTCCAACAGTGCAATGTACTTTGAAAGTATCTTAACTGGTACCCCATTTAAACTTCTCCTGCCTGGGAAGAACACAGACTGGTGGATAGATAGTAAATGCTTTCGGCTACAATACCCTTTAAAGTGATTGCTGACTGGCTGCTCACACATTCGCGGCCAAAGAGTAGTGAGCAGTGGCAGCTTCTAAAAAATGGATACTACATTATGATTATAGGGATACAACTAATTTACATACATGGCAATTATGGACACAGTATAGTGAACAATATGTATATGTGTCAGGACAGGGAGGTAGGAATAAAACCAGACAGTGAGCCCTAGGTCTGAACCCACTCACTGTCCCTACCAACTTGCCTCAAACGGCCCTAGGCAGCCACAGACAACCATGAAGACATTCCCTATACTGTATAAGTGAACGAGACAAACAAACACAACAAAGGGGAGTCGACAAGCCAAGTCGGCCAACCAAACGGACAGTGCAGTACAAAATCAAAAACAATCAGATAGTCAAAGGTCAGGCGGGAGGTCAGACAACAGGTCGAGCAAGCAGAGGAATTAGGAACAGGGATCGCAGGAATAGACAGGGGGAGCTAGGATCAGGTTATGAACCTTAATAGCCAGCAGAGAAGGACTGGCTCAGCTTTCTTTTATGAGGATCAAGAGCTCGGTCCAGATCCCCATTGGACCGGCGCTTTGATCTTCAAGGTTCCAGACAGGTAGAGAAATATGTCAATCAAAAGACTTGCTCAGCTGCAGCAATCAAGTCTAGCAGAGCTCAGTGTAACTCCTGCATTGCTGGAAGTTGAGAAGCCAGCTGGTGTGTCACACAAGAGTAAAAACAGGCCTAGTTCACACCAGGCTACTGCACATTCGTGACAATATGTTGGTATCAGGAATTTTATTTGTAGAAGCAGAAGTTAGAATTGGATCCCCTTAGGTGAGTGTACACGCTCCAGTTGCCCTGGCTTTGATATATGTCTGTTGTTCTTTGAAAATCTATTTTATATCAACCAACTGTACATTACACATAAGAAGTCACTTTGATAGAAGCCTTTAAGCTGGAGACCGTTAAGTTGTTAGCCTTAGTTACACAAGGTAGAAGCTTTCTTAAAAGAGAGGAAATTGAGGATGGATGAAAATCACTCTTAGAATACCCTCATCAACACGAGTCATCAAGTTAGTGAGTTGAAATATGAAGACACATTAGGGAAGATCCGAGGCAGTGCAGTTCTGAGCTTTCCTTAAGCCATTTTAATGTTCTCTCTAGTGCTATGTGACAGAACAGACAAAAATATGTTTTTATGGAAATGCTTCATTAATGTCAATGTTTATAATGAGCTGGAAAGCAAAATCCAGGTGTTTGTCTATTCAAGATCTGTACCCAGAAGGCAATCGGGTTGTTTGTAATTTGGAAATTCCAGCCTTTTCTTCAAAGCCTTTTCATTTCTATTGAGTGCACTGGTCTACATCAGCCTATCCTGCAGTTCCAATTTCAAGCTCTGGGAGTTTATAGAGAAACGGAACAGAAAATAATTGTGCATTGGCCATTTAGCTGCCATTCGAATGGAGATAAGCTGTGATCTGCGTTGCTTATTGTGGGTAGTAATCATGGGCTCAGTGTTGTGTAAGCCAGAAAACCAGAGAGGGGCAGAAAAACAAGACCTTGGCACCGAAAGGTCTCCTGCGGGCACAGGTGAAGCTTACTTGGTACTGCTAATGCCAATTTGTAGAGCAGGGTGCCACCTCTATGCCCTGTTCTCTTTGTTTACTGCTGGTTGAAAACCAATCATTGTAATTATTTCTGTCACTGGTGACAGCTGAGACAAAGGACTTGAAAGTTAACCCTTTGTTTCAACGAGAGTCTGACTCGTGTCATGAAAGATGTTGTGCATGACAAGCTCTGTTTGAAATGTAGAAAATAATAGTGTTATGGTCTGTGCTTGTTTGCAGCTGGTTTTCAGTTTGTTTCTTTTCCCTGTAGTAAGTTTTTTTTCTCCTGAGTGTTTTTTTTACTCCTTTAAATTTGTAGTTTGGGAAATCCAAAGTTTATGTAGAAGTAGTTGATAAACTGAGCTAAGGTCACACAAGTAACCTAAAAATATTGCAAGAAAGACAATTGCAGAAAAAGCAAAAAAATAAATAAATCCAACTTGTGAGCTAAGCTGAACCTTGCGGTTATTGGCTGTGGGTAATGTTGGGTCTTATTTCATTCTTTAACTTTTCCTTGTTAATTTTTTGCTTTATTTTCTCACTGTCGTCTTTTTTTCGTATTTTCATTGCTAATTTAATGTTTTCTTTTCTTTTTCTTCAATTTCAGCTGTAGAGGACCACGCATCAAAGACTGTATAGGAATCATAGACAGGTACCTGCTTTATTTTTGTGCTTTATTGTTCAGTATTATTATTATCATTATGTTTATTATAATTATTATGATTTATTGTATGATATACATATACACAGATGTATGGTAAATAGCTAGATGGTGTTGGGCTACAATGCTTGCTTAAACCCAACTCCACTATGTCTTACAAAAGTACACATGTAGAGTTGCCCAAACAATTTCAATAGCTGTCAGCTTAACGTTCATTCTGCCAACAGTTATCTCTCCCATTTACTTCATGTACATGAACATTCATCTTGGCTGAATATGTTCTGAGTGGGGAAAGGGGCTTATTTCTCCCCAAAACACAAGAGTCAGCTAGTTGAAATTTAAAATGCCAGGTCCTTCTGTTTCTCAATGTCATCTGAGAACAATATAGGATACCTACACATCCTGTTTTAGTTGGTTGACATGTCCTACTAAAATCAGCAGGGTTGGCCGACGTTTTCTTCATATGTATGGATGCCTTTCTTTTTTGTACCTTGTGCTTCAGTTCATCCCCTTTTACTTGGATAAACAGGCACAGCTTCGTGAGTAAAAAGACCAAATGTCTAGAACAATAGTGACGGAACCAAAATGCTCCGAGGATCAAGCAATTCATCATTCTAGTGGTCATCAGGTCTCAAGAGTCAGATGCTTAACAATAACACATTAACAATCTTTCTTAAAAATAGGCCATCCAAGGAAATTTCTGAAAACCCAGTTAGGGCAGAAAACTAGCGCATACATGGTCATATCATGGATGATAAATACGTCATCAATATAACAGAAGTGGGTTATAAGTTTTCTGGCGTACAAAGATAGGTACTTGCTTGGCTAGTTTAGTCATACACAGATTTGCATATTGCAGTTCAAACTGTGATAAAATTACTATTTCCATTTGTTCTAGATCAAGATCCTGGCCAATCCAGAAGTATTTATGGGTCATGATCAATTAGTTGGGTTCTGGTTGCAAGTAGATATTCTTAATTGTTCTATGTCTAGCCAACCTAAGTAGCATAATGGCTCATTTTGCATTAAAGAGCTGAAAAGCATGAGCTAGTCGGGATTGCTCTTTCTCATTAAACTGGGTCCGGGAATGTGTACAGGGACCACTGTACTTTGGCACAAGTTACAATACCAATTTATATCAGGAAGACCAATGTAAGTTGAAAACATTTCAGATATAAAGATACAGCAATCACCAAAGTTCAAATTTTGCGGGATGGAGTTACAAACAATCAAGCGGAACCGTAGTATAGCAGCCTTGTTCCCTGCCATGAGTTAGATAGGTGTGAGTAGTATTGAGCAAGCCTGAGTGAGTAGTGCCAAGGTTGTTTTCAGTTTGGATTGACTGTAATTTCAGACCATAACTCGACAGAATACAAATAGTTTCAAAACTGCCTGGTAGAAGGTGCCTGGGTAACCTAAATTTTTCGTTCAAATTTATGTATATTTTGTTAAAACATCCTTTAAGTGACGAAAAATACAAAAATTTGAATGAAAAAAATTGAATCGGTTTCTGCAAGGCATATTAAAACTTGGTATGCTGATCTCTTTCAAAAACCTATTATAAACCTTATTTGTTTTGTCAAATTTTAACATATTTCATTTAAACATCCCTTCAAGAGGCGTAATATACAAAAATTAGAAATTTTTGTAAATTAGTTCAGCTGTCAGTAATTGAAAGTGTATGGCCACCTTTACCTTAGCACCATGAAGTGCTTGCTCGAACATCAAGCTTGATTGATCACCTGATGCTTGATCAAGCACTAGCATTATGGTTGACCAAGCATCAAGCTCAATAGTAATCATAGTTATACAGATTTGTAAATGCCTATTTAAAAAATGTAGGTCTTTCATGCAGGAAGTCATGTATTCTTTTCAGGGGAACTGTCCAAACCACTAACACATCCCATGGAAAATATCTCCTGCTTTAGACAGTACCTGTCACTGACAGAGGTAGCAACAGTAAGAACCATGTTAGACTGGAAAGACTTATTATTCCAGTACTAATTAGCTGATGCATGCTCTGACAGAAGTAGAATATTTTTTTCTAGTCTGACAAAGTGCTCTTTGCTTCCACCTCACCTCTATGAGAGAAACCATCTAGAGAAGGAGAAGTTTTTTGTTGTTGTTTTTTTTTCCATGGGGATTTGCCTCTGCTCTGGACAGTTCCTGACATTGACAGAGGTGTCAGCCGAGAGCACTTCGTGCAGTGCATACAGCCTCTGATAAGTACTGGAAGTCTTGAGGTTGCTGGTTGGCTGAATTTTCCAGCGTGCCACAGATCCAGACTTTCTGTCAAATTATTTGTTTAATGTGCTCCCAAGCTACAATAGCCCTGGGAAGGTCATTGCACAATATGTTGAAAGTACTGTAACATGTAGCCATTGTAAGTTGAGTGCCGACAGTATTAGAAAAGGAGGCGATAATGAGTCTTCCCCAGCAAAGTGATGCACATGCAATGAATTAGGCTCCTCATTACCCAGACCTCATTTAACTCCTGAAGCTTTAATTAACTGAGAGTCTTCCTCGTCCCCCGCTGTGAGCCGTATACTTTCACTGCCGCGTAAACATCAACTGGAATTATGGATCCCTTAGAAGACATTCTGGTTAAATGAGCGAGTTTCCTTTATCACATGTTTATTGGACCCCAAAGACAAAACACATTAACACAATATAGTCTGCTCAATATCCTTCCCGTCTCCACATTGGGATTCCCTGTTTGGCCGTAGGATGAGCTAATTTTACACGTATCAGTTTATTTGTGCAAGGTTTAATGTGTCCTCTCTCTCCTCCATAGTATATTTAGTCAACCTGTAGCATTTCTGATGCTGTTAGTCTATGAATCCCAGCATGGTGCTGCACTCAGCAGTTGGTAAAAAAAAAAAAGTTAAAATCTCATATCGTAATGAACATTTTAACAACTTCTCTCTGTGACATTGGGAAAGAGGCATACAGCCATTAAACCTTCTATAGTAGGATCCATATGTGAAATGTACATAGTAAAAGAAAATGTAAATATGGAACAAGCTTCTAAATAAAAGTCCCAATGACATTGGAAATCTTTGATTTCTTTGTTGGCTTGCATTTTTTAAAATGAAAAATGCATCACATAATACCATCTTTTTTCAACTATATACTGCATACTATGGGGGTTCTCCCCCCCATCTCTGCTCTGTTAAGAGGCACAGCAATGCATACCTGCACATAAGGAAGCCACCCCTCACTTCACGCAATGCTGTGCCTCCTCCCCACCCACTTAGCATGTAGGACATGAACATGAAGCTAATTGTTCATGATCGGCGAACAGAACAATTTGTTTGATGATTGGAATGTTTATATTAATCTTTTTTTTTTAACATATTCGAATAATTTGAAAGAGCCAATGAACGTGTGGGGAAGGAAGGGCACATCGGGTAATGTAGTAACCATGTTCAAGTCTCATTCAAAAACAAAAGCGATTGGCACTATTACTAAAGATAGTCCTATGGCAGTGTAAGGGCTGATAATTGCCAGTAAAATGTCACTAATGGGGTGCTCACTCCTGAGAAAAACTGGTTCCATGTAAACATCACTAAACTAAAAAGAATGTTCAGCAGGGCACTCACCATAAACTTGTCTTTATTTTAATCCATTAAAATTCCATTAGAGTATGATGGACGGCAGACCGCCAGCACCTTGAGGTAGCGTGACAGCTGTTTCGTGTGCGTCAGCACGCTTCTCCAGAAGAGTCAGAAGCGTGCTGACGCACACAGAACAGCTGTCAAGCTACCTCGAGGTGCTGGCGGTCTGCCATCTATCATATTATAATGGAATTTTAATGGATTAAAATAAAGTCAAGTTTTATGGTGAGTGCCCTGCTGAACATTCTTTTTGTTAAGTCTAGTAGCCATGTTCACTATTGGCATAACTGTGATTGGCTGTACAATTAGTGTCATTGCGTATGTTACATACACGCTATAAAAACGTGACGCTGAGGCGAATTGTCTTTCTTGATTCTTGTGCCGTTCAGTTGGGAGAGTGAAATGAGCAAGGATAGTATCAGAATTTTGTTTACCAGCAATATTCACAGTGGTAGTTGTCAATGTAGGGAGGGAGAGATGACAGAGTAGGGTTTAGAACATTGCAAAATTGTCAGTGTAGGGAAGGTGACAGAATGCAGCATTCAAGCACTAAAAGGATTAATTTCTTAACCCTTTAGTAACCAGGCATCCATCATAGTCCAGCCTGTCCATTATCTTCACAATGTATTTGAGTTCTCCAAAGCCAAAAAGGAGAGACTCGCATCTTGACTTGCTCAGCTGACTGTACGCTGCAGCCTAGCATTCCTCGCATGTATTGCGTGATACATATATGCACTTCATTGTGTATATATGCACAGGTAAATAAAAGATTCCTCTGCTGTTACATATTTACCGAAATACATACGCTTCTACTGTACATTTATTATTTGTTTGTGAATGTTCGTCGAAGATAAGCTGATCATTTTTTTTTTAATGTTCGTGTTCGGGATTTGAACCAAACATTGAAATCTTTTCTGACACAATGGCCCTGGTTTACTGAAACTACCAAATATGGTTGGTGCGCATAAAAACGATCTAGGTTCAGAATAACCATTGGCACCAGAATTTAGCCCAATTTTTGGCAAACACAAAGCCATGCCCCTTTCATCAGAAGCCACACCCTTCTAACAAGACCACAGCCAATTTTTGGTTGGCAAAAAAGTGTTAACAAAATTGTAGAAATCTCACAGCAAAGGTGGCTGAAGTCATATAAGACCGTTTTTAGAGAGCTGTGCCAACATTGCACCAAAAATACCAAATCTGGGAATGTGATTACATTGAAACAGATTACATTGAAACATAGAAGACTGTTGGTAGAAAAAGACCATTTGGTCCATCTAGTTTGCCCTTATAGTATTTTTTTTCTTGTTATGTAATTATGTTATAAATAAATATATTTATCCCAGGCAGGTGTACATTTATTTACTCTAGATTTACCTACCACATCTGCTGGAAGTTTTTTTTCCGAGCATCTGCTGCTCTATCAGTGAAATGATATTTTTCATGGTGCTTCTGATCTTCTAACCTCTAACTATGTTGTTTATGGCTTTTTTTTTTTTTTATTAAAAACGCTTCCCTCATTTTCTGTAGACTATACAGATTTAGATCCTTAGGCTATGTTCACACAGTGTATATTTTCGTAAAATTATGACCGTTGTTGCCGATTGCAACAGCGGCTGTGATTAATACGAAAATATACGTTACCTGGCCTCTATGGAATCCCTGCCAGAGCGTATGCGAATAGTATACTCTCCGGCCGGGATCTCTCGCAGCGCCATAGAAAACTGACATGTCAGTTTTCTGCGGCCGCTATTCACTGAATAACCTGTCAGTGCACACTATGGACAGAAAACTTTGTCAGTGCACACTATGCAGAAGAGTGGCTCCGGCCGCTCGGCCCATACTATGCAGTGGGGAGTTCTCATGCGGGTGCGCACGGATGCATCAGAACTCTGCGGCCCTAAAGATCATCCGGCCGGTACTGCGGTACTGGCCGGGATGATCTTTCCCTTGACCTGGCCAGGTCACAGCACGGCCGGTGTCTTATAGTGTGTGAACATAGCCTTAAAGAGCTATTCCAGGCAAGGGGTGTTTTTTACATTATGGACAGGCAATGGCTGTTTTTACATAATAAAGTAAACTTACCCCGTGTTGGAGAAGGGGGTGGAGCCTAATTTATCTAATTTGATAAAATCCCCCACAATATGCCAGATCTTGGAGCAAAGGAATAGTAAATGCACCACAAAGTCTGTGAGACACAAAACCAGAATCAAAAACCAGAAGTGTAGTGCAGACACATTAGTCCATCTAGGCCAATGTTTTATGCTGGTTTCACACACAGCAGTTTTTGAGCCAAAATCAGAAGTGGGGACACTTTTATGTTTCCACTCCCCAAGTGAAACCACTTTTAGTGGTTGTAGTTTTGTAGTAGCACAAGAGCCACAGGTTGGTGAACAACATTGAAAAATAAGCTTTTACCTATATTAAACATATTGTATAATAAGAATAAAACCTATGAAAAAACTTCCTGGGGCAAAACAAAGTTAAAAAATAAATGCTCCCATTCTATTAGCTCCCAGTCTAGTTCTGCTATTTGCCTGGGGAGGCTAGTGGTTGCCTGCTGCATTCTAAATGTACAGGAATGTCACCTGGGCCATTGCACCAGACAGTCTAGAGTGGTAATAACGCTGGAGCAAATAATTGGATTAATTGAATTATTATTATTATTATTATTATTATTATTATTATTATTATTACTTGAGGGGTTTAACCAGGGGACATACATTATTTTTATATGTCTATGGGTGGTGTAAAAAAAAAAAAAAACAGCCATACATCCGTCACAGTTTTCAGTCTGACATCATCCAGTCCTTGCTTGTTACTGCTTCTTCCTGCTTTTAAGACTTCAGCAGAAATTGTCATCTCCTCTCAACCCCCAGCCAATCACTAACTAAGTCAAGACATCAGGAAGTGCCTGCTTAGCCAATCACTGACTGAGGCTGGACACGCCTCACACTCCAGAAAATATCCTGATAACTAAACTGGCCTCCTGGCTGTAGTATGTCTCATACAGAGACAATTAGATTGTAAGCTCCACAAGTGACAGAGTTTGTCATGAATAATGATACTCTCAACACAGTGGAATATATTAGCACTATAACTGTTTCTATACATTGCCAATTCCAATCTCTTCTCAAGGTGAGAAAACCTCTTTTCTTAGCTATTGAACTTCGTACAAGTTGCTTCTGGTGTCAAGAGCTAGCAGATGCTTTACGAATTATAAAGTAATACATTAATAATTAAGTATAAAGTCCCTTTTTTTTAGAAGAACCTTTCATATAGTGAAATAGCAGGTTGAAAGGCACAATCTAATGGGAGTTCTTGACCATAGCTTTGGGACCGCAACCAATTGCATTGTTCCATTTGACTTTGAGATGACTATTATTTGGTAAGGAGCCAACCAACTCTGCAATGTGTGGTTACTTTTTTGCACTGAAATTGCAGCACATATGGGCCCTTTTATTAGATATGAAAATGATAAATGGATGCCTACTGGTATATGATTTAACGTTACAGATCCAAATTGGGAGTGCATATTGGAATGGCATTGGGAATATGTTATGCGCTCTATTATTGTCCTTGTCATCCTGATTAAATAATTGTCCGCATGATGGTCCTATATTTCACTCAAAACGCCAACCCATAAAACTGGAAATATACCTCAGTTTAGCGAATTAAAACATTTGGAAGTGTAGTGACTAAAAGGTTAATACCTGCTAATTTGTGGCTAATTTCTGCACACATTTGCCACCTGTTCTAGGGAGATAAATGTACTTTGTGGCTTTTCAGCAAATTGTTGTTCTAAATTTGCGCTCTGGCAATTATCAGAAATTACTGCATTAAGAGGAATTTCGACAGTGGCTGCAGCTTCCAGGCTTAGAAAATCACCCATCTTGCTAAATGGCTTCCATTTGATGAGATCGTTGCTAAGATGCAAAGCGTTATCCGAATTGCCAACTCGCTCTAGCTTTATGTTTAACATGTTTGTGGTTTTCTGCTTATGAACTGTTCACCTTTGCACTGTGCAATCGCCTAAAGGGGTCGCTATGTTATACTGAGACATGCTTCATAAGTTCACTGCATAAAGAGAATATCCAACAGAGATTTTCTGGACCATTGGATATGGTACAGACCGTAATATGAGAGATCTATATACATAATGTGTATTCTTTCCTTTTTAATGTCTAATTATACAGTTCTGATGCTTGAGACAATTGTTCCATGCTATGTTTGATTGGGAACATCTAGACTAGAGGCACTTGCACACAATGTAATGAAATCTATGATACTCTCTATCATTACACAATATACAGAGGATTTCCAGATACCCATTAGGTAACAGAAACCATGGATCCAACCAAGGCAATGTTTGGATACAAAACGTATTACAGATGAATAATGAGTGAGTACTTTGATAGGCAGATTGGCTTCCAATGGAATTTAAAGGGGAACTATAAGTAGGTAAGGCACATATAACCTGCCGATAGCCCCTTATTGCACAGGAGGCATAGAAGATGAAGGGACATCTCTTACCTTTATACTTGGTGCCTTTCCTGTGCACTTAGTCATTTAACCCCCTGTCCGTTTAGACCATTAGGAGCACGGCCCCACCTCAACAGCACCAATGCGACCCGCCTCTGGCCAGCCATCCCCATTGATAATCAATAAAAGGGGCGGATCGGCACTATGGGAACGGGACAGTGTTCTTAATGATGCCTTAGTGCTCCAAACGGTCTTATCTCTGCACTTAAAAGACTGAGTGCACAGAAACAACGCAGAGAATGAAGATAAGAGACATACCTTCATACCTTTGTATAACTAGGAGAAATCAGTGTCAGACCAAACTCTATAGAAAATGACAATTCAGTTTACTAGGTTTGCCTGCATTCATACTGCATGAGAAACCATCTCCCCAGTGGAGATACCTGAAAAAGAATTTTTAAAAATGCTACTCCTGCACAGTAAAGTTTTTTTTTCACATGCATTCGCGCCTGAGGACTTGTTAATTGTCGGATGGGTATTTTTAAATGGCACCGCTTTAGCATAAAAATTGTATGCCCTGCCTTGAAGTGTACCTGTCACGCTAGCATACTACCAGATCAGCAGCAAATTCATCTCTTAAACTTGGAGTTCAGTTCTCCTTTGATACCAACACATAATGAGACTGAAATGCATGCAACCTCCACTGGATCCAATGGGGGCCACACACATTACGGTTGTTATCCAAGGAGAGCCAAACTTCTGGTTTAACAGCAGAACTTACCACTGATACAACAGCAGGCTGGTGTGACAGGTTGTCTTTAACTTGTCTCTAAACACATCATATCCTAAAATACACCTAAGATAACAGTTGACTGAAATTAACAGTTTGGGCTAACCATTCTCTGAAAGTCATGCAACAGAAGGCAGATTTTTGACTGCCAAAAATCTGATCAACTGTGCTATTTTTTTTCACCTGACCGTGGTTGAAGAACCCAGTGTTTGAGATGATCTTGCCAATCATGCCAAACTGTGTGTAAACTCATAGGTTTTTCTGTAAAAGAGTGATACCAGTTTAGTCTGGTATGTTTTTGATCTGATTGTCCGTACTCTTTAGGAACTTGACTCGTCATGTGTTGCACATTAAAGTCCCAGAAGTATGGCTAGCCTAAGAAGATATATCCATTTTCATTCTCTTTTTCTGTGATGGATGCCTCTGACAGATGTTTTTCATTGGCAACATGTCTTCCATAGTAAGAAGGAGGAGAAGATCCACAGCGTCCAAAAAAAGTTTTGTTGTCTTTATTATGAGACATATAAAAAGTTACAAAAGATAAAAATGTAGGCCTACATGTTTCGGGGAAACACACCCCCTTGATGACGGCAGTACAGACTTTCACAGAATCACAGGTATATATGCCAAACATTTAGATGCAGTGGGGAAGGGAACGCCCCGTGGGTGGGTGTGTTTACGTATGTGATTAGACACAATTGCTAAATGCTGGACATAACACATGACTACTAGTGTGCACAATGCATATCAGACAGATGAGAGAAACATGAAAAAAAAAAAAGGGAAAAAAACAAAAAAAAACACACACACAAAAAAAAATAAAAAAATAAAAAAAAATAAATAAACAGAACATCAATCATCAGTATAGATATGATAGGTCCGTTTTGAAGTTTAAACCTTTAGGTGTCCTGGTTTCTAAGCGGAGAATCCAAAAAGCCTCTCGCTTGCGTAGGAGGCGGACCCAATCTCCTCCTCGTTTTGGTTTAAACACTCGTTCTATAGGGATGACTCGAAGAGAGCAGCACTCCCCCTGGTGGACATCAAAAAAGTGTCGAGTTAACCCTGACATGGCTTTGCGGGAGTTAAAACGTGATGCGGCTGATGCATCAGCAATATGCTCAGCAATCCTTTGTTTTAGTTTCCTTTTTGTGCTGCCAACATATTGTATGTTGCAATCAGAGCACCAGGCAAGATAAACAACATAACATTTTTTTGTGTGTGTGTGTGTTTTTTTTTTTTTGTTTTTTTAAACGTGTTTTTTTTTTTTTTTTTTTTTTTCATGTTTCTCTCATCTGTCTGATATGCATTGTGCACACTAGTAGTCATGTGTTATGTCCAGCATTTAGCAATTGTGTCTAATCACATACGTAAACACACCCACCCACGGGGCGTTCCCTTCCCCACTGCATCTAAATGTTTGGCATATATACCTGTGATTCTGTGAAAGTCTGTACTGCCGTGATCAAGGGGGTGTGTTTCCCCGAAACATGTAGGCCTACGTTTTTATCTTTTGTAACTTTTTATATGCCTCATAATAAAGACAACAAAACTTTTTTGGGACGCTGTGGATCTTCTCCTCCTTCTTACTATTATCACCGGGTGCGGCCCGCTACTACTCCACTTGCTCCTGCCTGAACGTCCACCATCACACAACAAACCACCTATGGTGAGCTGAGTTTTTTCTTTGTTCATGAGATTATGTCTTCCATAGACTGCCCAGTATTGAATTGGTATCATGACAAACGTCACAATAAGAAAAACAACAAAACAAAAACAAAGACATACCTCGAGCATGCCCAAGCGTTTGATTAACGGTGGCTGCTGAAGTTGGATAAAACTCTATGGTTGTCTGGAAAACATGGATACAGCCAATGACTATATTCATGTCTTTCACATAGCCTTGGGGCTTTATCCAATTTCAGCAGCCACCGCTAATCAAATGCCGAACACTAGGGTTTGGTTGAACTCGAGCATGCTCGAGGTTCGCTCATCTCTAGTTATTAAAGTTAATAAAACAATGTTTTCTCTTTTAATGTTGTTTACTCATTGATATAGCATCGTGATGGGTTGTTTTTTTGTAGTTTTTTTTTTTTTAGCAGATTGATTTTGCAATTCTGGCAGTTTTTTAGATCAGTGCAAGAGCACAAAAATGTTTTTTTTTTTTTTTTCCTTCTTTTTCTTCTTTTTTTGTGTGTCTTTATTGCAGCATGTGCCAAATAAATTACAGTGCAATGTTTCAATCTCTCTGAAGCCATAAATGATAGGAAATACATACCTTCTATACATTATACTTTGGTCAAAGTAATAAATCACACGTGAAACAATACAAAGCAATATACAAGTGTGAATAGTGTGAAGTGATAAAAATATATGTATGGATACAAGATCAGCAAAAAAACATTTTTACAGTGCAAATATATAACTCAATGTGCAGTGTTCAGTGCTGTGATTATAAAAAGATATGAATAGATGGGGTCTCATCGTGTACCACCCATCTACAGGGACACATCGCCAACATAGACCAGCACGTATAACAGTTCAAATAATGGCCTGGAGGATCTGACATTACATCATAAATCAAGGTACGTAGACTATGAGTTGGTACCTGCTGCACTTATATCTTGAGCTGTATACTAGGGAAAGGGATGTCGGTCAGAGAGTCACCATCTGGCTAACCAGTTTCCGTTATGTCAAGTGATCTGGCCTATGGCGCGTATATAAGCTGGATGTCAACATTGATAGGGTAGACTTTAAAGTATAACCATTGGCTCAATGTATGTGATGTCAAAAATGAAAGCACATGTACAAAAAAATATATAAAGAAGTGCATTGTCCGCAGTGCTGTGGTGTGCACTGCTGATCCCGGGTACATCAGCTATATCATGGTTTTCTTTTTGTTGTTGAACTTGGGCATCAGATGTGCTGCTAGTGTTTGCGTCCACCCGCCCCATGTGTAGACCCAGCCTATGGAGTAATCCTCTCTATCTCTGTACCACTTGTGGCGGAAACTTTCCCGCAGATCCTTCTTAAACTTGTTAATAAGGATCAGATGTTTTTCCATAAACGTGGTATAGCTTTCAGCAGCACAGATCCGTTTCAGTGTGTCATCCAGTTCTTGCACTTTGTTGCGGACCGACACTAACTCTTTTTGTAAGAACTCTATATTTAATAAGATGAGATCCTGGCAGTATTTATTAGAAATCTGTTCGAATTTCCTCTTAAATTCGGCATTTGGAGTGAAGATTGGGTTTGGCTTCATCTGGAAGAATGTCCGTGGGAATCCTGTGGTTTCTGTAGTAGTGAGCCAGTGTTCCAGTATGCAGTTCTAGGCGGGTTAACCGTTTAGACTCTGCTTCATAAGATCTCTGTACATCGCCAACAAGTGGAACGCTGAGAAAAGAAGCACCACCTTTTATTCAGCCCAGTATTCTGTTTATGTCATCATTGGAATATGAAAAGGTGTGCGATAGTGTAGAAGGAATAGTAGAAGCCATATTCTCCAGAACGGTTGCAGATTCTTCTAGAAGGTGCAAATGCCAGCAGGCTCGAAAAAATACATAAATAGTTAAAAAATACTTATTGTTTGCATTGCTCCCTCACTGTGACATACTATTATGCAGGAATGATCTGTTCAACATTTTGTAATATTACTGTACGTCACAGCGCAGAAAAGGAATAAACCAAGTATCATAGAATGGAAATAGATGCAAACACAAACCAAGTTCTCCTGTTGGTTAGGGGTTTGGTGTTTTTATAATGGGCCCTACTTTTTTCTCTGAGGCCCCTCACCACTTCCTGGCTATGAGCAGACATATTAGCTCTTTTAACGGCTGTTCCAAAAGGTTGATGAAATTGTGTTGATTGTTCGTTGTAATACTTATATAACCATAGTACACACCATCATTATCCCTCCCACACAACGTCCATCGTGAGAAGGACATCACAGCTGTATGTAGAATGAATGGGAACACTTGTTCTGTTTGTATTTTTCCACAGAATACTGCAGTAATGAACATTATTGACTGAGTGTTTATGTAATTCACAGGCATAGCTCCCATGCTGGGAGAGTATTAGTGTTATCGGGACTGCAATTCTTCACCTTGTTGCATTGTATCCGGGCTGAATTAGCACGCCATTCTTCCTAAGTTAATACTGCATCCAGTAATGAGATAAGACTACACCATTGAGGTTCTTAAGGCTTTGTAATCCTATGAAAACCCTGTACTCCTTCTGTAGCACAGTTAATGCACGGGGGAAGCAAACTGCAGGGTCTTTGTAATCAGAGCATCGCTTTATTAAAGAGATAATTGACTGCCTATCTTTATGTATAGTAAGCCACCTCTCTATTAGTTGTTGTGTGGGGCAGACTTTTCATAGACTTCTTTATCAGTGATAAAACTGCTGATGTTGGTAGCTTCCGCTGCAGCCCTGCTCATTGTTGAGTCACAGGCGAGACGTGGGTGTATTTAAAACCCTCGTTCTCTCTTTGGCGCACATTGGTTTTGCAATAAAATGTAACTGCTTTACTACTTAACATCATCCATGACATCTAATTAAAATCATAAGGATAAAGCGTTAATTAGAATCCGTGTAAATAGCACAGGCTAATGCGGCTCCTAAATTCTATTGATCATCGAATGGCAGGATAAATTAGAGGTGAGAAGTTTTAAAATAACTGGTTGTGTTTGGTAATAGTGAGTTGTCGAGATAGCAGATGTAGCAGGGTTGAGTTAGTTAACTGGCACATGATTTCATCATAATGTACCTCTTAGGACTAGGGAACTGGGTGACACTAGACAGGTGATCTCCTGGCACTGACACCTGCCCTGCTGTCCCTGCCTAATTGCTTGGACTGTCCTAGATGGCAATGGACAACTGGTCGTCAGTCCCTAGCCTATTCAGGTGTGACAGAGAATACGGAAAGACAAACAAAACACAAGAATAGCAAGGTCAGGTTTTTTTTTTCCGGCAATTAGTGGTCTGTGTGGTACAAAAAAAAAAATCCAAAGAGTAGTCAAAAGTAAAAAGCCAGAATAAGCCAGAATAACAATCAGGAAGGAACACTAAGTCAAGATACACTCGGGGTATGAGGCTCTATCGCAGGCAAGTAAGGACTGAGATAGGAGTTTATTTATGGAGACAGGAGTCCCAGCCCCAGCCTGTGATTGGGGGCTGAAACATATAGGCAACATCAAATGAATGAGCCGACGTGCCCCTAGCAACTGAGCGCCCTTCTTGCATCCAGCTGGGCCGGTTGCCAGGGATGCCGTCGGCAAGGGTCCAGCCACATTGCCCAGTGAGATGGGGACCTGGCCGGCTCCAGACAATACCGTCTGTTGTTTTTTTTGTTTTTGTTTGGTTTGGTTTTGTCTTCTGCATCTCTATTTCTTGTAGCTATTTGGATCCATCAATGCTTGTCTCTTTTTGTAATAAGGGTTACTCACATTGCTACTCTACTACAACTTAAAGCGACTCTGTACCACAATCTTACCCCCCCCCCCACAAACCACTTGTACCTTTAGATAGCTGCTTTTAATCCAAGATCTGTCCTGGGGTCCGTTCGGCAGGTGATGCAGTTATTTTCCTAAAAAACAACTTTTAAATTTGCAGCCCCATGGCCAACGGAAGTATCTGTGACCTAACTTTGCACCACCCCTCCATCCCTCCTCCTCACCCTCTTTATCATTAGGAATGCCACTGGAACATTTTCTCCTGTCTGAAAATTGCACAGGTGCCTTAACGATCCAACCCATGTTCAGTATTCACACAGCTGACGAATAGGAGACAATCTGTCTGGAGCATTCCTAATGATGGCGAGGGCGGGGTGGAGGGACAGAGATGTTGTGCTAGCCTAATGCATATGCAAACTATGCCACACCCGTTGAGCACGGGGCTGCCAGTTTAAAAGTTGTTTTTTAGGACAATAACTGCATCACCTGCCGAACGGACCCCAGGACAGATCTTGGATTAAAAGTAGCTATCTAAAGGTACAAGTGGTTTGGGGGGCTCAGATTGTGGGTACAGAGTCGCTTTAACTACATGAAGCTTGTCACTTAAAAAAAAAATGTATGTAACAGAGACATGTCAAAAGTTTTCATTGGTTGGGGTCTGGATGCTGAGACCTCCACTGTTTGCTAGATTGAATAAGGAGATGTGCTCCGCTAAGTGCTTATTTCCCAGTCTCACTGTTTCTCCAGGAGCTAAATTCTAATGAAAGTCTATGGAGCTTGTTTTATACAGCAAGAAGCAAAATATGGGGAGAAGCGCTTATTATTCCTGGATTCTTATAGTAAATATTGGTGGTGGTGGGGTCTTAGACCCCAACCAATAAAACTCACTGAGATATCAGGTTGCATGTTGCCCATACAAGCCTATGATGTCAGAACAGGGCAGAGGGAAAGAAAAAGTACCTGGAGAAATACAGAAGTAAACAGAGAGCTTGCAGAAAGAGTACCGTGCTGGGATGAAATCTCATGGCTTATACTTTTCAGTACTGCTCTGTAATGTCCTATTTACTGCTGCTGCTAATTAGAGTAAACTATAGAGATATAGGGGAGCATGATCTTTTCTCTATGTGTGGAGCATTTGGGTAATATCATATAGGCTGTTTTCCACCCACAGGCTTAGGGACAACTCAAAATTAGAGAAGGAGCCTTCAGGGCAGAAATCTAGTGAAAGATGCCATATACAAATTATATCATGGCCAAAAGTAGAGCTACTCCTCATAAACACATGCAACAACTAAACATTTACCTAAAAGAGTCGACTACAAGGTGTTATCTACTAGACATCCGACAACACTTTATTATCTAACATTATTATTATCTAACATGAACAGTACTTAGAAAATAAAATAATTCTGCGGGCTTATTTGTCTAATACATTGTTTCTATCAGTATTCCTGTTGCATATAGTATTTATCTTTGTGTCTTCACTGCTTTGGCAGCTATGTAACTGAATCCTGTGTTTTCTGTTTTTAATGCTAGAACTCCCCTGATCGCTGCAAGTGTTATTGGAGGGTTATTTATTATAGTCATCATGGGACTAACCTTTGCAGTCTACATTAGAAGAAAAAGCATAAAAAAGAAGAGAGCCTTGCGCAGGTTTCTAGAGACAGAGGTAAGATCCTGCCACCAAGCACCAAGCAACAATCAAAGATTGCCGCTCAGAGTCACATTGCTTTTTTTTTTTTTTTTTTTTGTAACCCATTGTTTTATAAAGTACAGTACTTGATGTTATACCATAGGCTTTTTTTACTGTCTTGTTTGTTGTCTGTTTGCAAAAGGTTTTCAGCTCAATGTTTTAGTTTTTTTTATCTTTAGGAAATGTCTAAAGTTTTACAATAAATTCTTATCGTCCAATTAATATTGCAATACATTGAAGGATTTTTAAGCTTTTTTTTTTCTTTCTAAAGGGAAACTATTAAGTTAGAAGCTTCTAACCTGCTGATATCTCCCTATAGCACATGTGGCAATGAGGATGAAGGTAAATATCTTACCTTGATCCTTAGCACCTTGATTTGGATTGATATTAGTTCATTTAAGATGTTAATGAGGGTTTTTTTGTGTACAGGGGCTGGAATGATGTCAGAGCACCAGCCCCCAGTTAATCAAAATGCCTCATTAGCAGGTAAAATGAACTACTAATATACCAAAAACAGGCTGAAGATGAAGGTAAGAAACTCCATGTGCTATATGGAGATATCAGCAGGTTGGATGTTTCTGGTTCAATAGTTTTTATTGAGTTTTTTTACAATCTTTAGATGCTTCTAACCAGGTGATAGTTTCCCTTTAACCCTCTTTAAACATTAATACATCTTTAAAAATATATAGTAATGCAGGTTCATACCACATCTATGGATTCTATTCACGGAGACTTTATGGAATCATAAATGCAACGTTTTTTCAGCTCCATTTAAAATGACGTCTGCCATTTTTAGTCTAAAATAACGGACGTCATTTAGCTGTCTAGCCTTCCCTGCTGTTGGTACATTATTCTACTTTGGGTTTACTGATTGGACTTTGGGTTCGGCTTAATTGAAAAGGCTATTGAATTTAATAGTAAAAATGGAGAAAGAACAGTGACAAAAGAAAAACTGTGTGTGAAGAACTAATAAAAAACGTCTGCTGTTTGTAAAAGACGTCCGAAAATAATGATCTTGTTCATTATTTTGAAGCCTGTGGTAAAAATGTCTGTTATTCAATACATTGTGTGCATTGGACATTAGTTTTTCCATTGAGTTCAATACATTGCCAGAGCAGTTAGTTAAATCGCAGTAATAATGGACTTTTTTAACCTTTTGAGGACCAGGCTCAAAATGACCCAGTGGACCGCGCAAATTTTGATCTTAGTGTTTCCGTTTTTCCCTCCTCCCCTTCTAAGAGCTCCAGCACTTTCAGTTTTCTATCTACAGGCCATGTAAGGGCTTGTTTTTTACAGGAATAATTGTACTGTGTAATGGTGTCTTTCATTTTACCATAACATGTACGATGGAATTCCAAAATTATTACTTATAAAAATATAAATTGGTGAAATCGTAAAAAAGAATGCAATATGGTAACGTTTGGGGGGTTCCTGTGTCTACGTAAGGCACTATATGGTAAAAGCGACATGATACCATTATTCTATAGGTCAGTCCGAACACAACTATAAGCAGGTTTACGCGGTTTCTCTAATGTTCTATATTTTTTTTAATGAAATCCTTTTTTTGGCAATTAAATATTAATAAAATGGGCCTATTGTGACGCTTATAACAGTTTTATTTTTTCACCTACGGGGCTGTATGGGGTGTCATTTTTTCCGCCATGATCTTTAGTTTTTATTAATACCATATGTGTGAAGATCGGACGTTTTGATCACTTTTTATACATTTTTTTAATATATATAATGTAACATTAAATCGGTAATCCACGCATTTTTTCCCTCTTTTCGTGTACGCCATTCACCGTTCGCAATGACACTTGTTATATTTAATAGATCAGACAATTACGCACGCTACGGTATATTATATGTTTATTTGTTTATTTATTTTTATATGTTTTATTTATATAACGGGAAAGGGGGGTGATTTCAACTTTTATTGGGGGAGGGGTTTTGGGGTAGTGTGTTAGTGTTTTTAACTTTTGTAGATTTACACATGATTTACACAGATTTACACATTTTTAGATTTTTTTTCCCCACAGTTGTATAGAAAAGATAGAAAAGCATAGGTGACTGTACTATATTATTCATTACAGTTATAACAGTTAAGGCAATAGTATATTGGTGTATACCAGCCAAATGTATATGCTCAAATGGCATTCTTTCAATACAATTTATGCCAATACAGAGTAATCAACTAAGGGCGGTCCACTTCCGGGCAGAAATCCGAAAAAGAGTCAAGGATGATAACATCTACAATGACAGAATTCCAAAACAGGCTATATTCTTATCTAACAAGAAATGACATTGAGGGTTATAAATAATGTATTAATGAATGATGCATAATCTGAGAAAGCTTGACCTTAATTGACATGTGTCTTTTTTTTCCGATCTAAGTAACTCCAAGTATATAACTATATAGAACTTCACTTTCTTATTATGCTATTATATTGTGCATATAGACCTGGTGAAGTTTTGGCTTAGTGAGTACTGTTTTGGCATATCTCTAAGGCACATAAGAATTATATGGTTGGAGATGATCCTGTTCTATATGCCAAATATTGATCACAAACTTTATGTAAAATCTTACCTGTGCTTCTGGATTTCAGAATTACAATTTTAATTCTGAGATGCTATACCAGCCAAAAGAACACATATTCATGCTGATTTATTTTGGAAACAGCACCTCTCCTGTCCACGGTTTGGGTGTGGTTGTGCAGCTTATTTCCATAGAAGTGAATGGAACTGAATTGTAATACCACACACAACCTGAGGACAGGAGCGGTGCTGTTTTTGCAAGAAAGTAGCTTTTTTAAATTCTGGATAACACCTTTAAAACCGTCTTTTTGCTCCTCATGCCCTAGATTTATCATAGTAGCTTAGGCAGACTGATAAAAGTTAGGTATCAGAAGAATGTCAGTCTAAAGTTACACAACTAGGAATTGACTTACTTGAGAACTGTGTACAAAATGTTTGGCACATTTTTTGGTGCATTTGGGTCACACACCTTTTTACTGAAATGACACCGGTAAACTGTGTGCAAGATATACATATTAAGACGGGGAGAGATAGATAGCTAAGTATATAGATAAAAAAAAGTATAACATGTATAAAATATAAGTATAAAAAAAAGTATAACATGTATAAAAAAGCTAGAAACTGCCCTCCGGCGAGGGATAAATTTCATAGATATAAAATATCACAACTTCATATACAATAAAACCAATGTCACCTGCGTGATAGGAGAAGGACATTCTGATACCATGTAATCTCTACACAAATACATTACAAAATTAAACCATATAAATAAATAGATTGATAAATAAAAGAATCAATAATGAAATTAAATTAGATACGAGTCATAACGCTGCCATAAAATCAGAGCTCACCTCAGCCTATATTATATGGCGTTTATGTATGACAAGGAAGAAACACAGTCTTCCGATGCAGAATACGGATCAGATGAGGCTGTAGATGCTAACCTTGTGGAGACAAGGTGAAATACTGCATTGCTATTAAATCCTTTAGAACTTCCAGAGTCCTTTATAATTACCTTCCATGTCAACCTGAGGGATGGATTATTTGTTATAAATATTACCATATATTCTGCCTTCCTCTAGTAGAGTTGAGGGTGGTGTTAGTCAGACCGTAGTAGATAGGGATCATTTCATCAGTCAAAATTAAAATTAGAAACTCATTTTTGGATACTTATTTTTTCAGCCAATGGACTTTACAGTCATACTAGCCCCTTAACCCCTTCAGGACCAGGTTAAATTTGGCCTTAAAGTGTCACTGTCGTGAATTTTTTTTTTTTGCAGAAATCAATAGTCCAGGCGATTTTAAGAAACTTTGTAATTGGGTTTATTATCCGAAAAATGCATTTTTATCATGAAAAAGCAGTTTGAAGCTCTCCCCCCTGTCTTCATTGTTCTCCTATGGAGAGAGCTAAAGAAAAGACCAAAACAGGACAACAAAGAGTTAATCTACAAATCCCTCACGGGATATCTCTGTGACCATCACCAGTGACCTGTCTGAGCTCAGATTACAGCTGTCACCCAGCTCCGTGCCTGTAATCCTCTGTTATCTGCTTTCTGCTGCCGGCTAACTCCCTCCTTCCTCCTCCCCCCTCCCCTCTCCCTAGAACAGACAGGGTACGTCTCCTGCAACAAGTCACAATTTTCAGATTTTTCAGAGTGGATGAAAAAGAGGAAGGAGGGGGGGACCTGGGAAAAGGCTTTTTACATGCAGATAATGGCAGATTTGGCTAATAAACCCAATTACAAAGTTTCTTAAAATCGCCTGGACTATTTATTTCTGCAAAAAAAAAAAATATGACAGTGACTCTTTAAGGATCAGAGCCCATTTTTCAAATCTGACCCGTCTCACTTTATGTGGTTAAAGCTCTGTGATGCCATAACTTATCCAAGTGATTATGAGATAAACTTTCCATGACATATTGTTCTTTAGGTTAGTGGTACAATTTGGCTTATATCCTTATGATTTTCTTGTGGAAAATGCCCCCATTTAATTAATGGCAAGTTTAGCATTTTCTAATTTTGAATTTATGGTGTTCTCTGTGCGCATTAAATTGTGTCATAATTATATTGCAGCAATACTTAATATGTGGATTTTTTCCCCTACATTGATTATTTTTAGAGATAAGCGAACTTTCTGTGAGTTCAGGTTTGAATTCTTGGCATTTAAATCCCGCTGCCTGGAGAAGGTGGATGCAGCCTGAGGACTGCCTAGAAACAGGGCTGTATCCATCTTCTCCAGGTAGTTGGATTTAAATAATGATCATTTAGGTTTGTGCAAACCCAGACTTTTGATAAATGTGCTCATCTCTAATTATTTTCATTGGAGACATGGGGATTATGTGTTTATTTTATTTTATACACTGCCCTGCAGTGTATCACTTTGGACTCTGCCTTAGGGCAGAGCTTGACCAACTTCCATATCCAGAACATCGGAGGCCTCACTGAGGCTTCTATAACCCATGTCTACCACTATTACTCTACAATCACTTCACAAAGCCCTGGTGGGGAACAGGAGGAGATTTTTCACTGACTGCAGCATCTGTAGGGTTAATGCTATTCTGATCCCGACAGAAGCAATGGGTACCTGGCTTTGATTGACAGCTGGGATGGCATGGGTACAGCTTTGACCCAGTTTCATCTATGGGTTAAAGAGGTGATCAGGAGAGAAAAATTTCAATTCAACTAGTGCCAGAAAGTTATTCAGATTTGTAAATTAAATAAAAACCGACCAATGCAATAAATGCAACAAAATGCTGGACAATGTACAAAAAAAAAAAAAAAAATACTATCTTTATTATCACAAAATGACACACAAGATAAAACGCTCAGGTAACGCAATGCAAGAGTGCAAGTGTATACCAAGCAACTAGGGTGGGTGGAGACAAATGTAAGAGTACAATACCAATGGTAATAAAGGTAAAAAAAAAATGCTCTCAGGCATTGGGCAACAAATATAATAAATAAGATCAGTCTAAGCAAAAAAAATTGCAGTAACATTACCAGCAGATTTATACTCCCATGGGGCATGCTGCAGGGTGTATAAAACATCTCTGTATATTGTTCCATTGCTCAGTTTATGTATGAAGGTTATCTGGGCTATTAAAACTGATGGTCTCTCCTTGTGGGCCATCAATATTAGATTAGTGGGGGTTCAACTCATGACACCCCTATCAATCAGCTGAAGAGATCACTGTGCTACAGCAAGCACTGCAGCCTCTATATTGTCAGGTATTACAGTGTGTGTGCTGCCATAGTGGCTTTGCTAGATTCCCTGACATACAGTATGTAGGACAAGGTTGCTGTACCTAGTACAGCTGCTATGAAAAGTATGGTGCGATCAAACATGAGCAATGTAAATCAGATGTATTCTATGAAGAGGATGTAGCCCCTTTCAAGCAGCCCCTGCTGACCTGCAGTGCATAAAATTTATGTTTTATTATCTGGCAGAGGTGTATCATAAATGGTTTCCAAAGTAAAGAAGTATTTTGGGTACTGGGTTAATGACACGTCTCTAAATGGTTTGTTCTCATTTCCAATGCAATGATTTAATAGCAATTTTATTCTTTCAGTTAGTGGAACCATTGACACCAAGTGGCACAGCACCAAATCAAGCCCAACTGCGGATCCTTAAGGAAACAGAGCTTAAGAGGGTCAAAATTCTGGGTTCTGGTGCTTTTGGCACTGTATACAAGGTGAGGATTTTGAAATAAGCAGTTAGTTTGTATTGTGTTTGTCCCCATTAATCTCCCTCAATTTTTTTATTTTTTGTAAAACACAGTTGTAGCATGCACACACATATCGCCAGGTCTAGGATCATCAAAGGCAATTTACTGCTTGCTTTGAAGTTTTTTAGATATGTTTTTACTTTTTTTTTTTTTTCTGCTGTGGAGAAAGTGGAGCTGGTTGTTCTTCTCATCTTTGATACACCAGGTACACTTTGCTTGCTAGTGAGTAGATCAGCGACTACAGACACTCTGCTTTTCTGGTATATGCCAATTCCTATCCTCCTTATTGTTGGGTTACTAGGACCTGTGTAAGCTTTTTATCAACAGAGGGTCTTTATTTTTTAAATTGGGGAATTGGCTCAAGGTCACGAAAAGTGCATGGAGGGGGAACAAACATAAGGCACAACCCAACACAGTAACGGGGGATTGAGCCACCCTCTCTTGTATGGATGTCACTGCCAACAATGCTTAGAAAATGCTTAATAAAATACTCCTATACTAACCAAATGTTTTATTATGACTGATGAAAACCTGTTTTAGCGGACATGTTGGGAGATTTCTCTTTGCAGATTATCATAATCATTGCCTGACTGTATCCTACACACAGCTATTCAAAGCTTAGCTTCTAATGATTTGTGCATTGATTGAAATGATTTATTGCGGGAAAGTTGTTCCAATAATAGCACAAAATCTGTCCATATACTGTATGCTAATGAAGAATGTTCCAGCAATAAAAGGAGTATTACAATGTTTGGAAGATCTTGGAAAAATCTCAGCATCTATTTGAAACAATAGACTTGGTCTACTAGTATTTCCTTTCTGTGCATATCTACAGCATATTATCGTTCCTAGCTAATTCACAGCAGATGGTCTGACTATCTGATTAAAATTACTTTTCAGACTTCATACATAACACACATAACAAAGAGAAGCAAGCATTCTTATTCATAATATTGTGCTGTGATGCAGAACTTTGCAGAGGTGTAACTTGGAGCTGCTGGGCCCCAGTGTGAAACTTATTACAGACCCCCACCCACCAAAAGCCATTTATAGTACTGGTGTTCTATATGTGGCAAAGAGGCCCTTCAAGCACCATGATTTGTGTTTGTAGGAATACAGTCTAAACTTCTCCAGAATCATATCTCTTCATCTCAGGTATCACATATCGCCCCAGAGCTATTACCCCCACTTTCAAAGAAGGCACCATACCATTTTCTCCATACCTGGAGGACAGAAGCTGTCAGCAGCTCGTATCCAGATGCTGCAAGTATGGTACATGTGCAGGGACCCAAAGGAAATGTTACTAGGGACAAAGACAGTAGGATGGCTGGATGCTTGAGCACTACTCCAGTCTCAGTAATGGGGCAATCACAGTCCACAGATAGTGTAATGTCTCCCTGGGCACACACCTTGTGTAGTGTCTAGTGGCATATCCTTGAAACAAGCTCTGATCTCCTCTAACTTTTCTTGACTTAATTCTACTGCTCAGTCTCTTCACTAAGGTATGCTTACTGGTTGGCTCCCAGAGGTTGTCATGTAGAATAAATGTACTCACAATAGCTGAACTGCAAAGTCCTCTTATAGGTGCAGGTCTATACAGACAACTGCAACATTTCAAGATCTGACCTGAAGCCTTGGATGGTCTTAGATGTGTTATAGGGCTCTTGCACAACTTCTACCCATAGTCACTAAATAATACTCACTTTCTCCTCTCAGATAAAACCTCAGGTTGTAATAAGTGTGACACTTTGGGATATGTAGCATTGGCAAGGCCTAAAAAATGGAAGGTGGGAGGTAAGGTGCCCCTTACCCTTCCTCCAACTCTAAATGAAAGCCAGGGAGGATCTTACCACACCAGTAGGTTTGTGAAAGTGTATGGGCTATCTCTCACAGCCAGGTATACATAGGAATATAACAGTACATGGCAATTTAATACATTTAAACACAAATGACATAAATACAGTATAACAATATCCTATCCTATATATCCTATAACCAATACTCTTACTTTAGAGGACTCTGTGGTGGGACACTGCACACTTATAGCAAATTATAAAATGAATGGGGCTGGCTTTAGTCTCCTGCCCAGCTGGATGGCAGAGAACAGCACTGTGTAGGGAAAGACAGTCCAAAACACTACAGCCAGCCCTGATTCAGTACCCTCTCAGAATCGGCCCCGCCGGTTGGTTCTCCATCATAAAGGGATGGTCCTGTCTAGCAATATGCCATCACTATTGAAAATGGTATTACCTATTAAATATAGTCCTTTAGAATGAGCAATGAGACTAAAATTTGGTTGGAGATCATAACTGTTTGGCAACTGCTGCTACAATGTTTTCACGTCTTAGAATAGTAAGTACATTATGATATGCTGTTAACACGCAGACATTGGCAAGTCATCTGGATTACACACAGGATGTTTTCATTTGACATTAAATGAACCAGAGGGGTCGAACACATGGTGGCTGAATGGCACAAGATCCGTGATATCATTTCAGCAGCAGCCATATCAGCTTAGCCCAGCATGTGGAGAAGCGGCAGTGAACTCCCCAGCCTGTTTTGCCTGGCATACAATCTAGTTACATGACAAAGCGACTTTTTTTATCCGGGGATGTTCTGGCCTGAAGCTGTTTGCATTTTGCTTGTATGCCTTCTGCAAACACCCAGCATTGAAATTCATCTGGCAAGCGTCTCTCTGTGTCCCTAGGGCTAGCCATATTCTCAGCCGCGTGCCTGTTTCAGTAGGGTACGGATTCTCTAAGACTAACACTGAACATTTCCACTCTAATTAACAGCTGACTTGCCAAAATGAGTTATTTCAGATCGATAGCACACATTCATATTTGTTGTCAGGATAAATATGCTGATGGATTTTAGTAGAGATTATTATATAGCTCTAAATAATAATAGATTCTGCTGAATAATGGCAATTTTAGATGCTTCGACAGTCACAGGATAATGTAAAGAATTGGAAGAGCATTTGAGATGTCCATGTGATGTTCAGGTGGAAGTATAAAGCCAGAGGCATAGCTATGGGGGGATACAGAGGTAGAAGTCACTTGCCAATTCTATCGCCTAAAGGTACCCAAAGGCCGCTCTTTCATATAAAAGGACACCAGTGTTATAAATGGCACATGGTAAGCAGGAGATTCTGTTACATATTTTGCATTGACCCAAGTGACACTTCTGTATAAAGATTATTATGTCTGTCCGCCAGTATAATCACAGTATTACAGGTGCTAATGCTTTTAAAGGCTTCTAAGTAATTGTCAGGACTGGGGGGGTAGAGACAAGACGAGACAGTGGACCATAAGGCTGAACCCACCCACTGACCCTACCTTCTTGTCTCAGTCGGCTGCAGACAACCACAAAGATGTGCCCTACACTTAATAAACATAACACTGAACAAGACAGACAGAAAAACACAACAAAGGAAAGTCAACAAGCCAAGTCAGAACCAAACGGACAACGCAGTACAAAATCAGGGATCAAACAGATGGTCAAAAAGGTCTAGCAGGAGGTCAGGTAATGAGTCAAGCAAACAGAGGAATTAGGAACGAGGATCACAGTAGTAGACAGGGGGAGCAGGGATCAGGGTATGAACCTTAATTGCCAGCAGGGAATAACTGGCTCTGCTTTCATTTATGAGGATCAAGAGCCCATTCGGGATCCTTATTGGACCGGCGCTCTGATTCTCAAGGTTCCGGACAGGTAGGGGCATCTGTCATTCAAAAACACTGCTCAGCTGCAGCAATCAAGGCTAGCAGTGGGCAGTGTAACTTCTGCATTGGCAAAAAAAAGTAAAAGACAAAAAGTAAAAACAGGCCCAGTTCACACCAGGCTCACTGCACATTCCTGACCGTGATCTGTACAACATATATTTAAAAAAAAAAATGTCAGCAGCCACATCACTCTAGATCAGGGATGGGGAACCTTCAGCCCTCCAGCTGTTGCTAAACTCCAATTCCCATAATGGGAATTGTAGTTTTGCCACAGCTGGGGGGCCGAAGGTTTCCCATCCCTGCTTTAGACAGATGATGAGTGCAGTATTTGACAGGTATATTGCCAAAGACATCAGTGTCCATTGGATTGACCCAAATCCCCATTTTATTTAAAAGATCTCACTTTTTCTTACTATGATAGATGTGTCAACTGGATATGCTGATCCAGTTAATGCCAGCATATTACAGCTACAGGTCCATACTCCTACTAGCCAAAGTGGCTCAAAAATGTTTCATTTGGCTAGAGTGCTTAGACAGTATACCAGACTCACAACCACAGTATTACTACATTGTATTCATGAGTTTTTGTCCCTCTTCAGTTCAGCGATTGACAGGTTGCCATGTACTGTGTGTGTAATGGGGTATAGAGTGAAGGCAAGGCATTATACTCCTCTGCACTACTAGACTTTTTGTCTGGGTTAAGGGGGCACCACAAGAGGTACAATACAGGAGGACACTGTGGTACTGCAGATATTGGTATTAGTCACTGAATGGCCACATGGGAGTAAGAAAACTTGTCTTTAATCCCAGCAGAAAACATATACTTTACTGGAAATAATTACTGCTGTACCTAACCCTATAAAGGCACCAGCTGAATCTGATGTCTAAAGTCCCAGGCAATAGCACCAGTCTCTTGTACTCAAGGGCAGAAGGAGCGGACTTAATAGCCACCAAAGAACACAGGCCCCCCAACAACAATGTCAAACCGTCCTATCTAGCCACACCTGCCAAAACAGCAGGAACTTTGCCCAGTAGTTTTCTCAGAGTGACCCTTGCTTGCAGGACAACAACACTGGCTGGTTTGTGATGGTTTTCCCCTATACTCATGACAACTCAATCATCCTTCAATGGTGCCCGCTTGCCCACTTAGCTTCAAAATGTCACTAATTACCTCTGTCTTTGTCCATTTCAACTTGAGTTCCACCTCATGGAGGAAGCACAAATAATCACACCCATCCAGGAATGTGGCCAACACCTAAAGGTTAATTAGTGAACTAAGCCACAGTAATATAAAGGGGGCCACCACACCTTCCATGTGTACATAACCACAGCAGTCATTCAATCACTAAAGGATCAGGAGGTGGGAAGAGAAGGAATACAATGGATGCATTAGTATGAGTCCTCTGCATTCTTTCAGGGCTTCTTGAAGCCAAATGTCACAACATTTCGGGTGCCGTTTTGGTTGCCCGCAGTATGGACCTGTAGCTGTAACATACTGCCCTTTCACAGCGCAAACAATTCCCAGGAATGCATTGTTTGTGTCCTTACACAGGGCAGCATAGTCATAGCTGACAGATCTGCTGTAAATATATATTTGTATGTCCTCCTGCTTCTCAGTACTTAATATAGTTAATCTTGTTCAAAATTAGTTTACAGTATTTTACACATCATTCCAAGGACTTTTGACAACTGAAGCAACAGGGTTCACAATGGGGCTAGTTTTAAAAAGGGTCCCATTTTAATTATGTTTATTTGTTGCCACAAAATCATTAAGAGGTTTAAATCTCGTACTATGACATAGCCATAATCTTTACTAGATCAAACATAGTATATTTGTGTCTATATTTGGTCTGTTTTAAGCTAGTATGTGTTGTTGTTTTTTTTTTTGTTTGTTTGTTTTTTTGAGGAAGAAAAGTGGGTTTTAATTTGCTTCTCTATTATATAAATAAAACATATAACTGCATGAAACAAATCAATTGGTTTAATTGGAAATTGCTAACTAAACTAAAGGAAAGGTAAGGGTGGACACATCTTTTCCCCTAATACTATTTAAATATAGAAACATAGAAGATGACAGCTACTCTTATTAAAAAAATAAATGTCCAAAATCCATATCTTCTTTTGCTACTTGCATTTTTGTTATGATGGGGTTTATTGCTCTTATCACAGCAAAATATTTCTGTATGCAAATGCCGATTCAGACAAGTGTCCAGGTTTTTAACCATATACAGAATTGAGACAGGTGGTTTGCTTATTGAATTCATGATCTACACGTGTAGAACAAGATGATGGCTGCTATATATCATTTTCTAAAGTTAGGAGTCGGCAACTCCATTTTATGAAATTCTATCAATGCAAAAAATTCCATGTCTGCTACAGTCATATTACACCCAGTGGTAACTAACTGGTTTGTTCATTTCTTTCTCCACTGCTCAGAATACACTTTAGTAAGTGGAACCAGCTGAAAATGCTTTCAGAATAATGTACAGTAGCAACATTCATTGATATTCAAGTTGTTGCTCTATGAGCTTAAGAAAGGACAGGAGGTTGGGCAGTTCAGGTTGAGGTCTCTATGGCAGAACATCAAACCTCAGACCTGTTATAAATATGCCCTCAGTTATTTTAAGTGTTTAAAGTTAGCGGTTCATGCAAGGCTCAGCACTAAACAGATCGCACATGTTATCTCCCAAGAGAAATGGAGAAGAAAGACTTTTTTAAAGGTACTGACCTTCCATATATTGCATTGGAAACTAAGTCTTAGCTTCTTCCAGCTCACATTTACTGTTGTTTACATCCATAGGTATTTTTTAACAATGACAAATAAAAAGAAAAGGTTTATAGAATGGCAGTGAAGGTTACAGAAAGTAAAATGGAAATGACGGTTCAGCTGTTTATAAAGAAAAGTATGGCCCTCCTCCAGCTTTTTATTAAACAATATTAGGGTATGTTCATATTGAGTTAAACGGACGGAATCCCGCCTGTCTTAGTGTCCCATAGCCTATCTATAGGAGAGGGGCGGAGAGCTGGTGGAGAGCTGCGGCAGGAGGAGAGCACACCCTCTTATTTACTGACAGCGGGACACTGAGCACAGCGGGAATTTGCTCGGTGTCAACTTACCCTTACCCTGTAAAGACTTATTTTTTCAGTCTATTATTATCATGTTATTAAAGTAGAACTCCAGTGGGAAAAATACAGTGTAAGGAACATAATAGAGAATGTATACTTACCACTCCCTGCAGTGCTGCGTCTCCACTCCCAGACCCCTGCCAGCATCCTTCTGCTTTCCCTCCTGAAATGACACATAATCGATGGATTCCCCACTCAAACAGTCAGTGACTGGGCTGGTACACCGTTGCAGTCACTGATTGGCTGAGCGGGTGTTTTCCCTTAGGTCATGACATAACAGGAAGCCGTGAGAAAATGATATATGGCTGGGGTCTGGGAGCCTGTTAACTCATTGCTGTGGGTGCAAGGGGACTAGTAAGTATACATCTTTTATTATTTCCCACCACCCTCTGCACACACTCTACTTTTTCTTTTTGCTTAAATTATCTTTATTCTTATTAGTAGCATAGACTGATACCAATACTTCAGAGGGATTGGAGGGATTTGAGTAAAAAGTGACATGGAGCCTATGTCTACTATCTGCATGTTCCTTTTTTTGTAGGTGAATCGTAAAAATTGTCATCATAATGAAGTGTGATTTGTTATATAATATATGTTACAGAAGTTATTTTTTATTGACTACTATGGTGTAAAACAATATACATTGGTGTCATTATTTTGCCTTATCTAGGGCATCTGGGTTCCTGAAGGGGAGACAGTTAAGATCCCTGTGGCCATTAAAATCCTAAATGAGACAACAGGACCAAAAGCCAATGCTGAATTCATGGACGTAAGTGTGTTACATTAATGCTTTCTGACCTCTGAACTGGGCAATTTTGTGTCATTGTTTAGAAAATCCTTACAATCTTCTTCTATTCTTAAATCAACTCGACATTTATTTGCAAATGAAAACATGGTCAAACTCTAGACCCGAAATGATCAAGGCGTCAATATATATTTACTGTAAAAAAAAAAAATATATATATATATATATATATATATATATATATATATATATGTGGCCAGCAAAATAACACTGGCAAAGTACTGCTAGCAGAAAATTGCTAGAACTGGACTGGGTCCTACCAGGGCAGAAGCGGTGGGGGATTGGGACAAGGGAATATGGAGGAGGTTTTTTTTTTTTTCATTATAGCAACCTGGACCTTTTAAGAGACACTGTCATTAAAAATAACTTTTGACATTGCCTGTCAGCATAATACACTGCACTACAGTAGTAGTGCAGTGTATTACATGAGCCGTCAGATGGCCCTATTGCATGGAGCTATAATCAGCCTGATTCGGCAGATTATTGCCCCGTTTAATAAAGACAATGGTCACCCGATGAAAATATTAAGATTAAAAATTATCAAACACCAGCCGTGCATCACTACATGTAATAGCAATGCCTGACCGATGACTGAGGGAATTTAAATAAAAAAAAAAGTGATAAACTTTATTCTTAAAGCGTAACTCTCATTTCAGGGTCATTTTTCTGAAAACATTAAATATCAACAGTACAAGCGATTTTAAGAAACTCTGTAATAGGTTTTATGTACTAAAAGAGTTTCCTTCTGTACTGAAAAAGCAATCTCCCAGCCTCCCCCCTCACATCAAATGAAGCAGGATTTCTGTGTCCATTATGTGGCTATGGAGAGGGGAGGGGCTGTTAGGAGTGACTGAGCACGGAGCAGTCCTGCAAAGCACAACACCCTGCAATCTTCTCTCAGTAAGTTCATAGATAAGCACTGACCTTTCTGACACCTGAATTTAGCGTTTTAGGTGCCAAGAGAGTCTACAAACAGCTGACCTTCATGTCACCTCTTCCTGCTCCCTCATCTCCCTCGGCCCCTCCCCCCTCCATAAGGATAGAATGGAGAGAGCAGAACCCGTCTTCACTGGCTTCTCTGTAATGAAGACGTGTTTGCCTGATAATGTACAGATAAGAAGTCAGGGGGGGAGGCTGGGAAATTGCTTCTTGAGTACAGAAGGAGGCTTTTTTGGCTGATGAAACCTATTACAGAGTTTCTTAAAATCGCTTATACTACTGATCTCTGCAATAAAAAAAAAACATGACAGTTACGCTTTAATTGTCCAGGCTTCCCTAGTGTCTTAAGGGTAGCTTCACAGGTACCGGATCCGCAGCGGATTTGCCACTGTGAGTTTGCAGCGAAATTTGCTGTGGATGCTGGTAGTGTGAAGTTGAATGGGTCACATACCCACAGCGGAATTTTTATTCCACTGGGGATATGTAACCCGGCCCCTTTAACACACCGCAGCCTGCAGCCCCCAGCCCAGAGCATACATTTCCTGCTTGGTGCCGAGGCTGTATGTGAGGCTCCCGGCTCCCCTCGCTCCCCATCAGCCAATCAGTGCATGGCAGCACCGATTGGCTGATGGGGAGCAACAGGAGCCAGGACACTCACACACGGCGCCGAGCAGGTAAAGTATGTTCCGGGCCGGGGGTTGCGGGCGATGGGGGGGTTAAAGGGGCCGGGTTACATATCCCACGTGGAAACTGGCAGCGGGAAATCCGCTGCGGATCCGGTATGTGTAAAGCTACCCTAAAGCTTCTGCTACCTGCAGCCACCGCTCATACTTCCGAGCCGATCACTTTCCTTGGAACTTTTCTATCTTGGCCAGAGATTGGCCGTGCAGCCTCCCACTTCAGAGGGTAGCTGGCGGAAGCTGAAGGACACAAGTAATGTGAAAAGGTATAATAGAACGTTTATTATTTCACCGTAAAGGCACAGTTAATCACTCACAATTTCCTTGCTGCCCTTGCTACACGATTTAGTCATGTAATAGGCTCGATTAGGTGCAGATCTGCGCTTACTTACACCAGTGATCGGGTTGTGTAATAAAGAATTACACAGTCCTACTTAAAAAAATTAAACAAGCATGAATTCTCTCTCTCTCTCTCTCTCTCTCTCTCTCTCTCTCTCTCTCTCTCTATATATATATATATATATATATATTAGATTAGATTAGATTATATATTTTTTATAATAAAACATAAATATAAAAAAATTAAAAGAAATTTATTTGGTCTACCTATGTCCATAGAAACCCGAACTATAAAACTATACCATTATTAACCCTGAAAAAATAAGGTAAGAATTGTGTTATTTGGTTAAAGGAGACTTGGAGGTGTAAATTTATATTGGGCAGAGGTTAGGGGAAAAAAAATAAATAAATATATATATATATATACATATATATATATATATATATATATATATAAAAAAAAAAAAAAATATATATATATATATATATATATATATATATATATATTTCTCCCAGCTGTGAGGTACCTCACAACCCGGCTCCGACGCCAGTGAAGAGCCAATCAGTGACTGCAGCAGTGTCCTGTCCCGGTCACTGACTGGCTGAGTGGAGCATCCAAAATTCTTGGATAGCAAGCCCCCAACTGTCTTGATCACTATGGAGTTAATGACTCCAAACATCATTTGCAATAAAAATTTGTGATCCTTTTTTTTTTTTTTTTTTTATGAAGTTGTGATGCTGGCGCCACCATTCATCTTCCAGTTAATTAAGCTTTAATGTAAGGTGATCTTTAAATGCCTTTTTCTCCACCTCACACCATCCTGGCAATACATAGAGATAGTAGGTTTATGTATAAAGAGCCTGTGCTTTTAAGTAGCAAAAGCCTGTCAAACACTAAACCCATGCATGGATGTTTCTTTTTCTTTTATGCATAATGGACTCGCCTTTATTTTCCAGGAAATAATGAAATAATAATTTCATGTCAGGGTGGTCTCTAATTCAGTGCAAATCAATACATTGTAAGCATTGAAGTGTTTAATCTGACAAGTGACTCCAACATAATCATCCCCTTTCGTACACACAATGAACCAGCATCAATCACTTCAGAAAATGCGGAACCTTTAATGATGAGTGTGCCATCAGCGAGTCTTTTACATTAATGAGGAATCACAGTGTTCCACAGCTATTGGGATATATGCCTAGAAGGCTAGATGTGATGTCTTTAAGCTTAATATAATGCTGTAGCTTACTACTTAGCACAAGAAAACTTCTAGATGTCCTTTAAAGCGACTCTGTACCCACAATCTAAAGCCCCCAAACCGCTTCTACCTTCGGATAGCTGCTTTTAATCCATGATCTGTCCTGGGGTCCGTTCGGCAGGTGATGCAGTTATTGTCCTTAAAAACAACTTTTAAACTTGCAGCCCTGTGTCAAACTGGCATGGCCTAGAGGTGTGCATTAGGCCGACACAACCTCTCTGTCCTTCATGCCCTCTTCATCATTAGGAATGCTCCAGCCAGGTATTCTCCTATTCCTCACTGCACAGGTGCCTTAACGATCCAGCCCATTTGACGTGCTTACACAGGTGATGAATAGCAGGAAATCTGCCGGGAGCATTCCTTATGATGAAGAGGGCGGGGAGGAGGGACAGAGAAGTTGTGCCAGCCTAATGCACAGTCACTCTAGACCACGGCAGTTTGACACAAGGCTGCAAGTTTAAAAGTTGTTTTTCAGGACAATAACTGCATCACCTGCTGAACAGACCCCAGGACAGATCTTGGATTAAAAGCAGCTATCTGAAGGTACATGCTTTTTTTTTGCTTTTTTTTGGGGGGGGGGGGGCAGATTGTCACTTTAAGAGAATCTGTGACCACTCATGTCATTCTTGTAATTTTTTTTTTTTGTTCCATGCATCTGTTATTGCTACTAGGAATTAAATAGCCAATAGGGTGGGGCCAATTATACCAATATATTATGTATTATCATCTGTGATGTATCTGTGATCTGTCCCAGATGCAAAGTAGTATGAGAAATATTGAGGGGAGTACAAGATAGGAATAGAGAGAGGAAGTGTGAAATCAAGAACAGGAAGTATATTTGTATATTGTCTGGACGTTACTAAATCCAGTTCTCTATTTGTATCACTAAAGTAGGATATGAATATACTTTTCTCAGCTAGAGGACCTGTGTTGCCTAGAATTTTTTTTAACTATTGATAGCCAGATATTGAAACTATTATGTTCTATTTTCTTATTATAATTTTTTAATTTCATTATTATAAGGGCAGCCATCTCGCCTAAGCTGTTTTTAGTAATGTTCTTTATAGCAAGGCCCATGAACAAAAGTTTGGTCTAGACATAGTCTACTAAAATGGAAGATCTGTGACATCTTCAGTGGTCATTCTACAGGGAGGGGGAAGCTGAGCTGTGAGCTTCAGCTATTGTAAATGTACTTATCTATAGACTGTAATCCTGACTGTGATGATAAGGAGGAGACTGCTGCATATTATATGAGACCCAGTGGCCAGAATGAAAAAGTTAAGATTTTAGGATTGTATAAACATATTATGATCTCATGATTCTTTACATTTCTGGTGACATACATTAAACAGCTGTCAGACAAACCCTAATTTGGACAACCGCTATCTTTCCTTTATCCTATCTGTATACTTACATACTCATCCAAGCATACAGGTGGTGGTGGTGGTGGTGGGGGCTACTTCCAGAGAACAAACTGCCGAGGCATGTTATGTATTTATTGTAACTATTCTAACTATGTAATTATTGTTGTTATTATTATTATCATTATTTTTATTATTATTATTATTATTATTATTATTATTATTATTATTATTATCATCATTTTTATGGGCAAAGATGTTCACATGATGTCCCAAAGCTTGAAAAATGATTATTTCTGTGACCACTAAATATCAGCCACATAAGATGTCAAATCACTGAAAGAATAACAATACCAGATGGAGTTACTGGCAGAGATCTGTATTGTGCCTGTAAGACAAGTGTTTCGCAGAAAGCGGAGAGAAGCCATTTTGCTGTATAAACAATGGCTAGACACACTCCCATCTGATTATTATTTATGCCCTGTGCTCATTGTTGAAACATATGTTGTAGTTTGTAATTTTAACTGGCCAGACAGTGTAATTTTCATGGATTCCAAGGATGAGTAAGAAATTACTGCATATCTAATAAGAGTCATCGAATGCGGCCAACTTGCTGGAAAATTATAATGAAATGGTTACACAGTCAACCAGCGCCCAGCGTTTACACAGTGATTTCATTACAACCATATTACAGGGCTCATTACTAAAAATGTCACTTGTTACCATGTAGGTTAGCTTAAAGAAAAGCAGGGATATTGATATACATCAAGTACTGCTTTGGGAAACTTCATATTCAAAAGGTCAAACCGCATCTCTCCTTCTATTACAGCCGTAATAACATAATAGAACTCGCAGTAAAACTGAGTGAGACTCATCCTTGGGATTCTCAAGTAGCTTAGATTAAGCTTTTATTGGTGCGCCCATATGTGTAATACTGACATTTGAAAAATATTTGATGGTTTTACACAGCAATAGTGAAACAGTGTGGCTAGGAGATACGGGCAGCATAAACATGGATATGGGGGGCTTAGACTATGTTCACACAACGTTTTTTCATCTCTCTTTAAAATGATGTCTCCTTTATTTTCAGTCAAAATAATGGACGTCATTTAGCTGCCTGGTTTAGCAGCCTGGCCTTCCCTTTTCTAGTTTGGGGTTACTAATTGGCCTTTGGATGCTGCTTCACTGAAAAGACCATTGGATTTATTAGTAAAAACGGAGAAAAAACGGTGACAAAAGAAAACCTGTGTTGAACAACTAACAAAAAACATCCGCTGTTTGCAAAAGACGTCCAAAAATAATGATCATGTTCATTATTTTGACAGAAAAAAAAGGAAAAAATTGGTCAGCTCTCCTAGAACACTGTTTACACTAGGCAGGAGCACGTTGCCATGGCTGAAATTGCAAACACACAAAAACACACAAAAATGCAACAGCTCACCGCAACAGCAAGATACAGACCCACCATAGACATGAAAATAATTAAAAGCAGCCCCCCCAACTGCCCAAAAAATTCCCACAAAAATAATGAGTCTCTTGGTTACTATTTGCAAACAGCGTAAACTGCCTCACCACGATAAGGTGGACTCATATTGAGGCAGACCCTACACTGTATGTACACTATGGCCTCTCCATGGCGTATAATACGCCTATGCTCTGGGCATGCAAGATCCGTCTAATACCTGCAAAAATAATTGCATCACCTGGGTGAGACAGGTGGAGTGCACGACCAAATAGAGGCAGCCACTCCCCCAACTGGAAAACAGAAAAAAAAAGGAAAAAATTGGTCAGCTCTCCTAGAACACTGTTCACACTAGGCAGGAGCACGTTGCCATGGTTGAAATTGCAAACACACAAAAACACAGAAAAATGCAACAGCTCACCGCAATAGCAAGATACAGACCCACCATAGACATGAAAATAATTAAAAGCAGCCCCCCCAACTGCCCAAAAAATTCCCACAAAAATAATGAGTCTCTTGGTTACTAATTGCAAACAGCGTAAACTGCCTCACCACGATAAGGTGGACTCATATCGAGGCAGACCCTACACTGTATGCACACTATGGCCTCTCCATGGCGTATAATACGCCTATGCTCTGGGCATGCAAGATCTGTCTAATACCTGCAAAAATAATTGCATCACCTGGGTGAGACAGGTGGAGTGCACGACCAAATAGAGGCAGCCACTCCCCCAACTGGAAAACAGAAAAAAAAGGAAAAAATTGGTCAGCTCTCCTAGAACACTGTTCACACTAGGCAGGAGCACGTTGCCATGGCTGAAATTGCAAACACACAAAAACACAGAAAAATGCAACAGCTCACCGAAACAGCAAGATACAGACTGTATCTTGCTGGGTCTGTATCTTGCTGTTGCGGTGAGCTGTTGCATTTTTCTGTATTTTTGTGTGTTTGCAATTTCAGCCATGGCAACGTGCTCCTGCCTAGTGTGAACAGTGTTCTAGGAGAGCTGACCAATTTTTTCCTTTTTTTTCTGTTTTCCAGTTGGGGGAGTGGCTGCCTCTATTTGGTCGTGCACTCCACCTGTCTCACCCAGGTGATGCAATTATTTTTGCAGGTATTAGACGGATCTTGCATGCCCAGAGCATAGGCGTATTATACGCCATGGAGAGGCCATAGTGTATATACAGTGTAGGGTCTGCCTCGATATGAGTCCACCTTATCGTGGTGAGGCAGTTTACGCTGTTTTCCTTATTTTGACGTCCGTGGTAAAAATGTCCGTTATTCCGTTACATTGTGTGCATTGGACGTCTGTCTTTCCATTGACTTTACTGCATTGTCATAGCAGTCAGTTAACCCTTTCTTGCACAAGGACGTAACTGTACGTCTTTGCACCGGCGGGGGCGTTCAGAGCGGGGCCGCGCGGCGACCCCGCTCTGAACCTCCGCGTTCCCGAGTGCCGCATGTAGCCGGCTATTAGCGGGCACGGTTTGATCGCCATTCCCGTTAATTAAGTCTTCAGATGCAGCTGTCAAAGTTGACAGCTGCATCTGAAGACTTCAAAGCAGCTTTTCCCTGGTGTCTAGTGGGGAGACCAATCTCCGTGACTGGTGCCGGCAGGGGTCTTTGCCGTAAAGGCGCTGATCCCGGCTCGGCATTCAGTTTCTTCCGGCTGCAGCAGTCGGAAGCAATCGAGTGCCTATCTCATCGATCTATGCTGCATATCTATGCAGCATAGATCTGTATGAGAGATCAGAGTGCTTATACTAGAAGTCCCCCAGGGGGGCTTTTAGTATAGGTGTAAAAAAAAAAAAAAGTGGTGTTTTTAATAAAAAGCCCCCTCCCCTAATAAAAGTCAGAATCACCCCCCTTTTCCTATGTTATAAATAAATAAATAAACTTGTTTGGTATCGCCGCGTGCGTAATCACTCAAAATATTAATTTATCACATTCCAGAACTGCGTAAGTGCAAAAAAGAATCCCAAAGTGCAAAATTGTGCATTTTTGGTTGCATCAAATCCAGAAAATTTTTTAATAAAAAGTGATCAAAAAGTTGCATATGCGCAATCAAGGTACCAATAAAAAGAACACATCATGGCGTAAAAGACCAAATAGACCAAAGGATAAAAGCATTATAGGCCTGGGAATGGAGCGATTTTAAGGTACATATATTTGTTAACAATGGTTTGAATTTTTTATAGGCCATCAGATACAATAAAAGTTATACATAATCGTAACGACTTGAGGAACATATGTGACAAGTCAGTTTTTCCATAGGACCGCGCATATAATTTTTTAATGGTTTTGCAGCATATTTTATGCAAAAATTCAGCCTGTCATTGCAAAGTACAATTAGTGACGCAAAAAATAAGGGCTCATATACATCTGTAGGTGTAAAAATGCAACTGCTATGCCCTTTTAAGCACAAGAAGGAAAAAACGAATACGCAAAAACGTTAGCCTGGTCCTAAATGGGTTAAATCACGGCAATAACAGACGTTATTTTAAATTTCAAAATCTGAGGCCTTTTCTCTATTTTTGACGTTGTTTGAACATAGTCCTATTGTGAAGGTTTCTGCATTGAAAAAAAACATTATGATATAAATTGAAGTTTTGACAACTGGTTTATCCAAATTCATTTAAGGGGACAGTCACACTTTTATGTGGACATGTTAATGCCCTCTTAAATGTCACTTTTACTAAGTCCTGCAGACTCAAAATTATTCAACCCCCATGAAAAAAATCCTTCATAAGAGCCCACATGTACAAATCAGGTGTTGTTTCAAGCATCAAGGACCTTATTAATTGAATCAGTTGTGCTTGAGATATACCGGGACTGGCTAGGGCTTTGCTGACTGTGACATTTGGTGACAGTGGTAAAAAATATATATATTATATATATATTTGTATTAATCCTTGCACAAAAAAGGATACAAACTAATAACAAAGGCACTAAGGGGAAAATTTATCAAAGGCTTTATGCCTATTTTTAGGTGAATATTTGGATTTTTCGAACCAGTGTTTTTATGAACCAGTATTCGACAGGCTAATATTTTTTAGATGCAACTTTTTTTAATCGGCCTGTTTTGAGTATTCACCCAAAATTTCGCATAATCCGGGATTAGCGGCAAATTTATCATTTGCGACTTTTTAAAAAGTCGCACAAACAGGTGCAGGCTTACGTCTGGTCAGCACCAGGTGAATATGCTTGCGCAATTTTTGCGACTTTTTGTGCAACATTTTTGCCATATTTTACTTAGATACATTAACTATGGCAGAGCTACATGTTAATAACTCAGTCACAAGATATTGGAACAAAATACACACCAATTCTCATTAGTTGAACACATTAGACTCCTTAGTAAATGTCCCTGTAAGTGTTTCTAGAGATCATCAGTAACAAGCATTTTATGTTAACTTATTAGTAAGTAATTAGTAATATTACTGCCATGTGCTCCCGCTTTACCCTATTACCAACATATAAGAACCGTGCACTCCTCTCCACTGTGAATGGTGACCTTGTCCATTAGGTGGCCAAGCAAGACCTTAAAGGGGTTGTCCAGCCCCAATTCAGAGTAAGGGTGTCATAAAAATAATATCTGCCCTACTTTTTATTGCTCCCGGGGGACTTTAAAATTTTAGTAGCTGGCAGGGGCAGACGGAATTTCATAACAAGTATGAACTTACCTGTCCCCATGCAGGACAGACCACAGGTCAGGACAGAACCCCACAGGGCTTTGGGATCTCTGGTGCTGGATGGTGGACTGACCACTCAACCAGTCAGTGACTGGAGCGGGATGCTGCTCCAGTCACTAATTGGCTGAGTGGCCAGTCCATCAGTCATGACATCATCACACCTCAGGGGAAAATACCCTCTGGGGGGGGTCCAGAAGCCAGTCCCGCCACTCACATGTAATTTCATACTTATTATCAAAATCCCCCTGCCCCTGCCGGCTGGCAGATTTAAAAAATCTCTTGACTTCTCCTTTCTTTTTTTTTTTTTTTTTTTTATTAAATCATTTGAAAGTGCTATCTGTAGACGAAATTCACAGTTTATTAATTTGCACAATATGAATGAACCCGAAATCCAATCTAAATAAAATAAGGTACATTTTATTTGTTCTAAGTAGGAATAAAGGAAACAAAACAATGACGTTCACACATAAGGAATACCATTAAACATCCAAGTAGCCGAATAATTCTTAAATAACTCTCTGCCGCTAATACTGTGGCATCTACTCCAATTGATTGAAGTTGTTGAACTTTTAGTAAATCCATTGATGCTAAAAATGAAGCTGCTTTTAATGTCATAGAGCGCAGGAAGAAAATAAAACTTTTTTTTTCAAAGAATTGCTTTTTCTAAAGGCCATTTTCTAATTTTTTTCTGCTGGCAAGCATTTCTCAAAAGCATACCTCTCCACATATGTGATGGGTGAAGCCAATCCACTCTCGTTTGTTGGCTATTTGATGTCTCTACTTGCTTATAAAAAGTAAGAAAAAAAAAAGTCTTATCCTCAGTTCACCTTAGTTGGAAAGTGCAATTTCTTAAGAGTGCATGAAAATTTAGATACGGATGCTGGTTTAATACTTACTGTCAAGCAACCATTAAACACGCACTGTTCATTCACTGGCTTTCTTTCTATTAGCTGCTCCAGCAGTTTGTATAAATCTGCCTTTATGGTCCATAATTATCTTTCATCTGCCCTTTCATTATCTGCTCTGCAAGCAGCAAAGACAATCAAGCTGCCCATCATATGGCTATGATCTGAACATCAGGCCATATGACTTGCGATTCGGGGTCACTGGAGAGGTTCCATTGACAGGTTGACATGTAGAGCTCTTAGTGACAGCAGATTCATCAGATTGCGAGTAGGGTGCGGAAAATCTGCCTTTTCACCTTGAACTAAAAGATCTATCCAAATATTTGACACTTTATATAGCTGCTAATGCACAGTTTTATGTCAAGATGGTTTACTGCATCATAAGCAGAAACTAGGGCACCCTTAGTATAATAAAAACTTTCCAGAAACATGACCGCCACATTTCTTATGTGGAGCAAGAAAATTATAACAATTTTTTATTTATTTATTATTATAAATAATTTAGTTTTACATTAGATATTGTGTATGGTAAATCGTAATAGCTCGGAATTGCTCAACATACTTTGTCTAAGGATTGTGAGATATACCGTAAGTGCATTTGAAGTCCTTTTAAACTTTATACGTATCTCAAATGTTAGAAACTTAAATGCTATCAGTCTACAAGATATCTACAAAATCATTTCCAGAAAGGGAACGAGAAAGCCGAAGATGGATGTGATCCTGCTGCAAAGAATAGGTTAATGGTGTGATAAATTGTGCGCTAAGGAAAATGCAAAGGGAAAGTAATTTGGCAATGGGGCAGTCATTTTTTGCGCCCCTTACCTCCCACTAATGGATCCCTAATGACTGTAATGACATAATGCGTGTTAGTAAATAGATTGCTTGATATCCTATTCAGGAGAGAGATGAACGGAACAGCATTAGGGGGGAAAAAAATCTTTACAAACCTTCAGGGTCCACAATACAAGCAATTTACACTAAAACTACTGGACTAATTTGAGACGGAATTTTCTATTCTGTTCTTCACAATGAGGCTGTTTCTAAGGTAACACGTCTGGCTAGGTGACATAATCACATAATGAGATTCATTACCCCTTCCTTCCGTGAAACAGGTTACAGTCTTCACGTGACTCTCGCGATTGGTATCACTGGCATTACATGGCTGCCATCTTACTGTGCAGAACACAGAATGATGATAATCCCTTGTAGTGATGCAAATCCCTTTCTGTTTTATCATCTTAGGCACGTATCAAGGATGCTGTTAGCGGAGTGAATAATACAGATGAGAAAGCCTTGGAATTAAGTTTAGGAGTGGTGACATATGTGTGATCGAGTACTGAGATGAAATTTATAGGTTATAAGAAAACCGAAGTTAATGGAAAATGTTATAGACACTAAAGACCAAGGCTAAATATATTGTCCTGTAGGAGGAGTCAGAATAATTTTTACCTTTTTAATAAAACGGGAACAAAACATTAAAAAGTATATTTTACACACTATTTAGTTCTTCTCTGATTCCTATTATGCCTTCTCAAACACCTTGGTCCAGTTGTTCTTTTCCTTGCCCATTATCACTCTACCATTCAATTATTCTTCATTATTACTCCCAAGCTCCTTATTACATAGATACCCACCATCTCATTTGGACATATCCTCGTATTTATACCAACACTTCACCCTAAGCTATCTGCATCATATTTTAATTGTATAACTTATTGACTGAAATCTCAGAATTAATCAACAACTTACAGGATTTAGTATAACTTGTAACTTGTCGATTAAAATTGAGTTATTGAGTCCAGTGAACAGTGTCACTCAATGATAGGATCACTCAGTGGACTCCTTAGCATGAAAAGAGCAGAGATTTCAACAAATGCCATAAATTATAAATTATACAAAATATTTTCCCACAAAGATCTATCTATCTATCTATCTATCTATCTATCTATCTATCTATCTATCTATATATCTATTCTCAAGAATTCCGCAGCACTTCCTTTAGTGAAAAATCCAAACTTGTTTATTCCATAATGGTCAAAAGATACATGCAACGTTTCTGCCTCATCACGAGGCATGAGATGCTTGAGAAAGGCCTCGTGATGAGGCAGAAACGTTGCATGTATCTTTTGACTGTTATGGAATAAACAAGTTTGGATTTTTCACTAAAGGAAGTGCTGCGGAATTCTTGAGAATATACAGTGGGGAGATGTAGATTCAGCCTCCAGCTGCTGGCACTCCGACTGCATTTACTTAGAGTGCACTCCGTTGTGGATTTTGTATCTATCTATCTATCTATCTATCTATCTCAATCTGTTCATTTCTTCCCGCTCTATAATATGATATGAATTGATTAGATAGCATTGTCTTGGTGACAGGTTCCATTTAAGGGCTGTATTAGATGGGTCAATAATTGAAAATACTTGCTTTTAACAGACCCAGTGATTAGCTGACAAACATGAAGTGCCCATTTGTCAGCTGATCATCTGGATGATGCATGCTTAAAAAAATGACAAATTGACAAAGGTGTGTGGAATGGGAGACAAGTCTGGAGATGCCATAGCAAGAGCAGCATGGTGTTGAAAAATGGCTCCTAGGACAGTCAATTTAATGCAGAGCTGTAAATGTACCTGTAATGAAGACTTGTGGCTTCTGGCTATCGGACATTATGCCATCCGTCACCAAAATTCTCAGGAGAAGAACTGGTATGATGTTCCTTTCTCAAAATTGAAATTGCAACACCAAGTAGGACAAGCCAAAAGATTAGGATGCAGAGCAAAAAAACAATGGAGCCTGGAACGGAGGTCTAAACTTTTCAGCCATGAGTCACGCTTTTGTCGTTGAAACAATCAAAGCCAGAGACTAGTCTGGGGACAACTAGGGCAATGCCATGAAGGAATGAGGAACTCTCATATCAGTCCCACTCCCGGTATTTTTATCTTGTAATATTTCTATCTAACCTGTGATTTCCAAAATTCCACAACTTTTCCTTCTTTGTGTTGCAATTTTAAAGCCGAGGAAAATGCGATCCAAGTAGAGTTGAGTAAAAAAAAGATTCAATGTAACTTGCTGGCTAGGTTCCCACTACATTTTCTCCTCTCCGTTTTTACTGAGTTCAAAATGATGTCCGTCATTTCGTTGTTTGGCCGCTTGTCAGTGCAATGACAGCAGTTGGTACATTATTCTAGTTTAGGTGGACTAATTGGCCTTTGACTGTGTCTTAATTAAGTCCATTTAATTTAATAGTAAAAATGATGGTAAAAAAAAGAAAAACGTCTGGTGTTTTCAAAAGATGTCTAAAAATAATTTTCATGATTATTATTTAGACGTCCATTTTAGACAACGTTCTTTATTTCATAACCATATGCATTGGACGTCTGTCATTCCATTGACTTCAATGCATTAAAGTAAATTAAATAATGGTAAAATAACACATATTCTTAAATAGAAAAAGCAGACGCCTTTTCTGTTTTTTGTACGTAGTGTAAACTTCCTGCTCATTCTAAGCTTAGGAGTCCAATGGGTGGTCCTTCTTAGAGAGTGAAAACCTTTCACTAATGTGCTTCACTAGCAATCAGCCAAATGGATGGAGAAAGAAAGTGTGTGAATAAAGGCCTGCGCAGAAGGAGCCTTTCTTTCTCCATCCTTTTGGCTATTTATCCCAGACCCTCGAGTAGTATGCGGTGTCATACTTCTGCTGCGGCTGGTTACTACGGATTAACACTATTAATGGTTGTTGTGGCTACACAAAACCTACCCAGATGAGCAGTCTCCTGTAATATTCCCTTTGTGGGGTATTAAAGCTTATCACCCTTTGAGGCGCTCTGCCTTTTTTCTTTTTGTTTTGTTTCACTAGCAATCAGTCACTCATTTGGACCACTCACTGGACTCCCAAACCCTGTATAAAGAGTGTGAACTTCCTGATAATTCAAAGCTTAGGAGTCCAATGGGTGGTCCTTCTTAGAGAGTGAAAACCTTTCACTTATGTGCTTGACTAGCAATCAGTCACTGATTAGGACCACCCACTGGACTCCCAAACCCTGTACAAAGAGTGTGAACTTCCTGCTAATTCAAAGCTTAGGAGTCCAATGGGTGGTCCTTCTTAGAGAGTGAAAACCTTTCACTTATGTGCTTGACTAGCAATCAGTCACTGATTAGGACCACCCACTGGACTCCCAAACCCTGTACAAAGAGTGTGAACTTCCTGCTAATTCAAAGCTTAGGAGTCCAATGGGTGGTCCTTCTTAGAGAGTGAAAACCTTTCACTTATGTGCTTGACTAGCAATCAGTCACTGATTAGGACCACCCACTGGACTCCCAAACCCCGAATAAGGAGAAATTTAAATGAATAAATAAGTTATACTTAATATTTTCCCTTAACACTATATATTATCTGCTTAGCTCCTCCTTCTGTATAGCATGCTTCTTGCAGAAAAAAAGCATACTAAACATGTCTGGTTCCCTTCAATGACTTGCATTCTTGGGAACACCTAATCATCCAATGAACTCATTTTTGATTCAGTTCTTAGTATTTAGTACTCATTTTTCAGGGCTCATGAGATGCATTATACACAGTAGCTCATACCACCACTTCTCTTACATATGAGACTGGTATTGCCTATTTCTGTTTGTATTTTTACATCTAAGCTTTCAAGACCATCTCAATCCTGATTATAACCAATAGATCATTCTTCCCTTTAAAAGTCTCTTGAAAACAGTCAATAGCTTTTAGCTTTCCACCTTCTTCTTTCACTGCCCAAAAGCTACTAAGACATTGAACTAAAACAAATCTCTCTTTTTTTTGTTCTTTTTAATGTAATTGACATATATGCCACTGCGGCTACTGTTTACTAGTCAGTGAAGTGGCTTTTTGACTTCAAAATACAATCTAAATTCTTGATTGTCATCTTAGGAATCCACTATTATAAATGCTCTATACTAAACCTAGAGTCTACACTCAGTAACTACCCTCTGTATAAATTCTGTGATTCACAAAGTGTCAGACTACTATATTCTATTTGTCATTCTCCTATTAATTTGTTGTAAAGTGCTGTCATCTCAAATGCATTAGGGAAAAAAAAGGTGGAAAATTAGAAATGATGGACAAGCCGATATTCAATGTTAATTGGTATTAAATTAGCCAATCCATTTATTTAAAATCTATTACAGTCAATAGTTGCCCATAAATGTATCGAACGTATTGAACATGATTATTGTGATGCAAAGTTATTGGATGTGTGCAAGACTCCTTTTCTGTATGGATTAAATCTAGTTTGGATAAATCCCTACAGTCAATTTTCCATTTGCTTCAGTGTGTCAATAGTAATCAGATGTGTGTTTAAACATTCATTGGTCATATTACAGGTATCTGTATATAATAATAATAATAATAATAATAATAATAATAATGTTTGTTTTGTGGATTGTTTATTGGATATATGTGCATATACAATACATTGTCACTATGTAGCACATCCACTGGTAGAAGGCAGGGGAAGATGTCATGGTGTTCACACTTCAGGCTGGTAATAATAGATCATTTTCCCAGTATAGCACCAATGTAGGTGTCACATACAAATACATTTTCTCCCATTTTAATGTATGCTATATGCACATATCACCTTTTAGTTGTGCAAATCCAGGCTAACAGTTGAAAACATCCCATTTTTAGTTGAACAGCCCAAACATCTAAGGTGCAGGCAGGTTTCTTGTTTATCCCCCGACAAATGATGTTGAGGGAAAGAAGAACCAGACATGTTGGATCCCTACTGTTCAAATCTTTTATGTTCTGGAAGATAAGCCACCACCAGAACTGTCTGGCAGTGGCTTACCTCCCATCTCTTCATTCACAACACATGAACGTTTGGCTGAACCGATCATTCATGTGTAAAGGGTGAATGGGAAAGCCAACAGCTTCTAAAGGCTAATGGCTAATAAAGGTGTATGGTCACAATAAAGTGTTCCTGTCATTAGAGAAAACTTTTGACATGTCATAGAGATGTCAACTGGGTGGACATCACAGCTTGGTTCTCAATAGGGTCACACCATGGTGACAACTGACCAGAGGTGATTGCACACTTGAAAGTCCATAGCCTAAAACAGTGTCCATAGAATGTAAGGAAAGCAGTCACTTTGTTCACTAGTCAACCAGGCAAAAACCCAAGCTTTTCCATTTAAAAAGTGAGCAGTAGTGACCAACTATTTGTTGGACCATCTGCTCATTAGTATAAAGGCCACCCAAACTAATGCACTAATGAATGCAGAAAGGAGGAGAAGGGAAGGAAAAATCCATGATGGGGAGAATAAGAGCTGAAGTTTTCCATATCTATAATATTATAATCTGCACGTGAATTGGCATTAGATATAAGGCAGCTAACTGCTAAGGGACAGCATTATCAGCTGTTTATGGAAGCCACAAAATGCTTTCTAAAGACAATTATGTTCAATAAATAGGAGGTGATAAGTACTTGGCTAATTAAGTGATCTCTTATCATATCCCGCTACTACTCACTATCATCTTTACTCAACCCGCAAACAATGTGAACCAGATAAGAGGTCATTGTGCGTAATAAATATCTCATAAGTGTGTTTTGCTACTGGCTAATTTTTTCTCTATGATTAATACACCACTTTATGTAACCTTTTTGATCCCGTTCCATTAGACATTGAGAAATAATTACTAGTTACAAGTGTAAGGCTTATACAGGCTCTTTCCCTTGTGCCCCTCTACTCCTCAGCATGATGTCTTCCTGACTCTTGTAAGACCATGCTTTTAGGTAGACACGTTTAGAGGTGTATCATGTTATGATGGAACAACATTTTTTCCTTTTTTTTGTAAACTAATGGTGGTTTGACATATAAACAGAATACTTGAAATGACTTACTTTAATTACTTTCATAATTAAAGTCTAAGGCGGTAGCGTTGTGTCACAAGTATATAACTTTTCAAAGTGGCCCAATAGAAGGATTAGGAAACTGTTTAGTGGGTCTTGAATATATCTAAAAAAAATTGTAATTTGTTCTATATATGACAGGAACTGTCCAAAGCAGTAGAGGTTTGTTATGGGGATTTGCAACTATTCTGGACAGTTCCTGTTAGAGACAGATGTGGCACTAGACTATAAAGAATACATCACTTCCTGCAGGGCATACAGAAGATGCTAAGTAATGGAAGACTTAAAGGGGAACTCCAGGTAGAGGTTAAAAAAAATAAACTTCCACAGAAGCATATAGCTTTACTTACCCATCTATCCCAGTTTTGAAACTACCAAAAATCGTGTTGTTGTTTTTTTTCTTTTTTTTTTTTGGGGGGGGGGTTGTTCTGTTTTGTGTTTCTGTACTTCCTGGTTGAACAGTTCCCAGAATGCAGTACAGGTTCCAGAATGCATTGCTTTCCCTCAGCTGTTCATCACAGTCCTCCACCCTGCCCATTCCCCACCCAAATCTGTTGCAGAACATCTAGGCTGTGATCACACATTGCAGTTTCATTGTGTTACTGAATTATTTGCAGTACTTTATCATTTCATTGTAGTCTCACCCACACAGCAAGCTGTATTCTCTACCTGTAACACCACCCAGCACACTGTATTCTCTACCTGTAACACCACACAGCACGCTGTATTCTCTACCTGTAACACCACACAGCACGCTGTATTCTCTACCTGTAACACCACCCAGCACACTGTATTCTCTACCTGTAACACCACACAGCACGTTGTATTCTCTACATGTAACACAACACAGCGCACTGTATTCTCTACCTGTAACACCACACAGCACGCTGTATTCTCTACCTGTAACACCACACAGCATGCTGTATTCTCTATCTGTAACACCACACAGCACGCTGTATTCTCTACCTGTAACACCTCACAGCACACTGTATTCTCTACCTGTAACACCACATCACATTGTATTCTCTACCTGTAACACCACACATCATGCTGTATTCTCTATCTGTAACACCACACAGCACGCTGTATTCTCTACCTGTAACACCTCACAGCACACTGTATTCTCTACCTGTAACACCACATCACATTGTATTCTCTACCTGTAACACCACACAGCGCACTGTTTTCTCTACCTGTAACACCACACAGCACACTGTATTCTCTACCTGTAACACCACACAGCATGCTGTATTCTCTACCTGTAACTCCACACAGTACGCTGTATTCTCTACCTTTAACACCACACAGCACACTGTATTCTCCACCTGTAACACCACACAGCATGCTGTATTCTCTACCTGTAACACCACACAGTACGCTGTATTCTCTACCTGTAACACCACACAGCACGCTGTATTCTCTACCTGTAACACCACACAGCACGCTGTATCCTCTACCTGTAACACCACACAGCACGCTGTATTCTCTACCTGTAACACCACATCACATTGTATTCTCTACCTGTAACACCACACAGCGCACTGTTTTCTCTACTTGTAACACAACACAGTACGCTGTATTCTCTACCTGTAACACCACACAGCATGCTGTATTCTCTACCTGTAACACCACACAGCACGCTGTATTCTCTACCTGTAACACCATGCAGCACACTGTATTCTCTACCTGTAACACCACACAGCATGCTGTATTCTCTACCTGTAACACCACACAGCATGCTGTATTCTCTACCTGTAACACCACACAGCACGCTATATTCTCTACCTGTAACACCTCACAACACGCTGTATTCTCTACCTGTAACACCACACAGCATGCTGTATTCTCTACCTGTAACACCACACAGCACTCTGTATTCTCTACCTGTAACACCACACAGCACACTGTATTCTCTACCTGTAACACCACACAGCACACTGTATTCTCTACCTGTAACACCACACAGCACACTGTATTCTCTACCAGTAACACCACACAGCACACTGTATTCTCTACCAGTAACACCACACAGCACACTGTATTCTCTACCAGTAACACCACACAGCACGCTGTGTTCTCTACCTGTAACACAACACAGCACGTTGTATTCTCTACCTGTAACACCACACAGCATGCTGTATTCTCTATCTGTAACACCACACAGCACGCTGTATTCTCTACCTGTAACACCACACAGCACGCTGTATTCTCTACCTGTAACACCACACAGCACGCTGTATTCTCTACCTTTAACACCACACAGCACCCTGTATTCTCTACCTGTAACACCACACAGCACGCTGTATTCTCTACCTGTAATGGTGATATTGGAATAATGTAAAAAAACTTTTTGAATTTTTTTTTCTTTTCATTTCCACACACATAATATGATCGAGCATCTTTTATCTTTGAAGTTGAGCCCCACAATGAGGATTTTATCCCTTATTATCTCACATGGGATATACTGTTTATGCCTCATTTTTCATTCAGGTGGGATTGGCAGTGCTTGCTCTGATCCTCTCTGCCATTTAGCATAATTTACTTGTGGTACTGCATCATTTTTGTGAATACGCTGCAGTACTGCAATGCAGCTGCTTCTGGCCGGTCAGAGATCGTGAATCACTCAGGGGATCACTAAGGAGATAACTCAGTGAATCACTCTGTGAATCACTCAGCCTCCTGTGACATCATGCCCTGCCCCCTGTCTGCATCATCAGCCTGTCCTCAGCAAACACACACAATGTGAGACAGAGACATGGAATATTTGTCTCCTAAGGTGGGAGAGCAGTGGGAGCAGGAGACAATGTGGATTGGCACAGAAGCCATTTTTCTTCACTTTCTGCATTTCTATCAGCTACCAGTGCGGCAGAACTGTACAGATATGGTAATGCATTATATAGACACATCTATATAACTGTTAATGTACTTTTAATAGAAAGCACATTTTTCTTATGTGGAGTTCCCCTTTAAGGTTTTTAAATAGAAGTAAATTAAAAATCTATAGAACTTTCTGACACCAGTTAATATGAAAGAAAAAAAATATCAAAAGTCACTGCAATTAGACCCAAACTCTAAAACGTAACCTTTATTTATAATCTTTAAAATAGTAAGCCCAACAAATAAAACACACACATGTTTGACATTAACATGGATACAAATATCATAATAGGGCATGATCTAATCCGGACCCTCCCTAACATGAACTAACTATTCTTGCTTTATTCTTTCCTTCTTCCACAACACAAGGTCTACAAAAAAGACAGAGTTGCCTAAATCAGTGCACCAACACAAAAATAAAGTGCAATGACCAAAAAGTACTAAGGTAAAACCATCTCAATGCATTTCCCCTCTGAGATATTTGTGCCAGAGGATTATCAAGGGACCACTATTGACTATGATGACCTGGGCACCTAGAAAAGAAAGAATGATAGGTTTATTAAGTAGCTATCTTCTCTTTTTCTTTTTCTTCTCTTATTTAAAAAAAATGTGCAGTTTATAACATTTTTTTAATATACTTTATTAACCCATTCATATTCCTTCTAATGGAAAATTACAGCTAAACAGCCCACCCACAAACACCCCCCACCCCCACATACACTCAATCCTTACCCCATAACTATGCTGAATCTGTACATAGCTGTATGGGTGTAGCATATCTCCACTCTGCCTCCCTGTTCCATCTCCTCCGTATGTTTCATTCAATACCAGAGATAAACATCATCGGGTTCCTTATCCATGAAGAGCTAGTTAGTGGTATAGAGGATCAGAAACAACCATGTCCGCAGTGCAGGAGCCACTCTTCTGCTCCCTGCTGTTGTCCATAGTACAGGCAACAACAGCGAATAGCAGAGCTGCTCCTGAACTGCACACTCATCAATTTCTGGTTATATGTAAAGATATTTAGAGTTGGGTATCATCGGAAACAGTCGAGTGAGCAGTGCGGGAGCCACCCTGCTTTTCCTTGGTGCTGCTGTCCATAATTAAATTTACTAAGTACCCTCACTAAGCACTCTCAGCCAGTAATCAGCCCGAAATGAGCTCATGTGATATACTAAAAGTCTTCAAAGTCTTCAATTGGCTGATTGAGTAATCAGCCAATGGCGCAATATGGCAAAGTAAAGATCCTTACAGAAAGGAATAACAGTAATTCACTACCGATTATGTATGGAAATGGATGTGGCGAGTAAGATATTATAGATATGGGACAAACCACAATTGTGTGTGTTGTGTAAAACTTTACCTCTGGGGCGGAAAAGGTCATTTAGTTGGCTTAGATGCCCTAGAGGGTTGAGTGATGATTGAAATAAGAAGGTAATGTAAAACTGGCTATTTTCTCAAATATGCTATGATAAGGTATGATCCTACTTGGAAAAGAAAACGGGAGGAAAGATGAAAAGAAGAATATAGCTGTGTATTAGTGGGCTCTCCAATCACATAAGCTCTGTGCGACACTGCTAGGGGGATCGCCCGGTACCCTAGCCTAGGATAGTTAGGGTAGACAGAGTATTTGGTAGATAGGGAAGGGGAGTATGGGATTAGTATAGAGTATAATGTGCCTTGGGCGCTCGGGTGCCGGAGGGGCCGCCCCTCTGAAGGAAGATAACCGTGTATAAATGTTATGTACCTGGAATTTCGAATTACCAATGATGGGGTTAGGGTAATGGAGGTAAGGAAATAAGGAAAAATTGTATATTGGTGTGTTATATTGGTATGCTCTTATACCCTTTTTTATTATTGTACTATAGAAGAAAAATAAAACTAAATAAAAAGTTTAAAAAAAAAAGTCTTCAATGTGATTTCTCAGTGCCCTTCCAGTGTCCAGTGCCCTTGTCAGGTCAAAAAAAGAAGTAAATATATATATATATTTTTTTAAATCTTCTTTTTATATAACCACCAGCCAAATCCAAAGTTCCAGTGCCTGCCCTGATAACATAAACTGTGCATGCATATAAGATCATGATCACACATAAAGTCACTTATCGTGCCAAATGTTTGGAGAAGTAAACAAAAATGTTGTAACTGTAAAACCCATATTTAGACAACATGATTCATCTGTTGTCAGAAGAACGGACATGATAAAATACCCAGGTACTCACGTAGTTAATAATTAAATACCTGTAAGATTTTGTTGCTTTAGCAATAAAAAAAGGAAAATCCAGTTTCACCATCAATTTCTTTATCCAGATGAGATTTGGCAGCCATCTTCCCAGGAGAAATCAGGGTTGGTGATGACACATCATCAATATACGCCACCCAAGCTTTCGCAGACTTCAGGTAAAAATGCAGGTCTCCACAGTATTAAGGAGTTCCAGCAAAGTCACTGCTTCCTTCTTTATCTGTTTCTAGGCAACATTCCGAACATATTTCAAAGCTACCTAAGAAAATTTAACACAGGAAAAAAAAGTGGAGTCTGAATTTAAAAAAAAAATAATAATAATAACGAATGGAAATGTTGTTTCTTACCACTCCCTTTAAAAAAACAAAACAAATCCATATATTTTTTCAAAAGTTTTTGAGTTTTAGTTCTAAAGTTGACTTTATGCATAAATTACAAAAACATGATGGCGGTGACATTTAGATTGTATATATGAGTTTAGCGATGGATTACACCCTGACAAGGTTTGCTTTTCAAACCTGAACGGGAAAAAAACTCGGGAAAATATTGATATTTCGTTACTTGATTGAACTAATTTAAGATTAAAAGATTAAATGCATTCTCGACGTCTGATCACATCTTTGGGGGATGTAAGAACATTCTAACTCCCACTAGGCTTCTGCAATGCTTTTCCAAGCCCTCTAGCTAAGTTATGACTAAAAGATATTGTGGAGTACAGAAATTCATTTCATCGTCATTAGACGTTGATAGGAACCTGGCATGTCATCTATTCTCTTTACATTTCCGATTAAATAGAAGCAAACATATAATGTGGATTGCCTGAGGCAGGTGACTTGACCAGCTGAGAAGCGTCCTGTAACGTGGATTTTTAAGCTAAAATTTGATCTCGCAGACAGGTTTTGTAGTCCCTTATGATGGGGAACATTCTTTTCTTAGGGGGATCTCTGGCATTTAAGAAATTCTACTTTCATGTTTCTTGAGGAAGAATACATTACTGTATCTGTGCTTAGACCAATAGAAGCTAGTTGTTGATGTCCCTCATTAGCAGTATATGTCAAGTTTCTATAACCAAGAGACTTTTCATCCCCTTGGCACAATGTAAAAGTGAATTATTTAAAGTATAACATGAATATCACAGAGACTGGAGCGCCTTACTTCCTAGGAATATGTCGGCATGTGCTATGAAGTGTGGCTGTCCTTTGAAATAAGCCTTAGAATACTATACATCACAAAATGCTTCCTTGGGCTCTTTAAAAATATAACACAAAAGGTTAGGCCCAATAACTTGTTGTTAAAGGGTCACTTGTATAATTTTTTATCACAGAAATGAGTGCCCTAGTTTATACTGTTTAATACAATAATATATTGTAATAGGATCCTCAGTAGGGATGAGTGAAGCAGATGGAAATTCATTTTGCAAGCTCTACATATTTCTGGTCTAACTCATTAAGATTTGCGAATCGAATCTTAACGAATTTAATTAAAACAGCCAAAACTTTAGTAGCTATAATACTGGGACTATTACAGAAGGGCGAATTTGTTAAAGCATGTTGTTGTAAAAGTGTCAAAGATTGAAAAGTCACAATTTAAAAAAAACTCAATCAGCCAGCAAATCATCCAATTTCTGCCATTCCTTTCCTCTTTGTCCCTATATCACTCTGTTAGTCTCTCCCTGATCTGCTCTAACTGCCTGCTGCCATCGTGCTCTCTCCCCCACTCACAGACGACTGGCCACCTCCCTTAACAAACCTCCTTATATAAAAGGTGAGGGGGAGGTGCTGATGTCATCCACAATAGCTCTCCTATCCTCTTTTATCTGTCCTTAAATCACTGTGTTAGTCTCTCCCTGCTCTGCTCTAACTGTCTGCTGCGATCCTGCACTCTCCTCCACACACAGACAACTGGCCACCTCCGTTTACGAACTGCCTTATATAGAAGGTGAGGGGAAGGTGCTGAAATCACAGAGGGGCCTGCAGGTAGGGATTATGGTTAATCAAGTGATGTTCCAGACAGCATGTGCGGACACCATTTTGTTTTTTTGCAAATTTCCTTAACGAATTAGCAGGAATTTGCTTCACAGAACGAAGCAAAATGATAACGCTATTCATAGCAAATCTTGTATCACTTTGCTCTTCTCTAATCCTCCACTATTTCCCAAATACAAAGTTTATTTATATGCATGTACTGAATTGTTAAATGCATACATCTTTATAGCACAAGACTTCCAATAGGGGAGCAAAGTGAAGACTTTTTACATAGCTGGAGTTTAACTTATTAAGCCTTTAAAAAAAAAGTCCCTTTTTCCGTTTTCCAGTCCCTTTTAAGCAAGAAAAAAATCTTGCTTCAAAGTATGCATACCCTAACGTGCCAGCTCAAACCCCACTCTACTTTTAGTTTGCTTGTATGCACTAGATCCTAGCCTCTTAAGGTTATAGTCACACATTTTTTGAGACCAAAATATGGCAGTATTTTCACCTCAAAAAATGGTTAACATAACTTAAAGGGATATTCTCATCTGGGCATACTGATCGCCGGTGGTCTGACCCCCACCGATCCCATGAACAGGGAACACCAGCATATCAGTCAATCAGTCAAGGTCTCTAGAAATAGTCATTTAATGTACGATATCTAGTGCCAGTATTATAAAGTGGGAGTATTGTTCATGGCCATGAGTATTTTTCTATTCAACCCTTTGAATTTTTTCCAGCTTTTTGTCTTCCAGCTTGCTGTCTGCCATGTGTCTTGTGTTTGACTGCTTGGATAGGCACAGAGGGAACTTCTGGCTTCCCTCCTCCTATACCTATTTTCTTTTCAAATATTTGATCGTCGGATGCTTTCTCCTTCTGCTTGGATTGATTTTACATAAGACAGACGTGTTTTGATAGATTTAGGCCTGTCTCCTACTTTATAGTAAAGTGCCGAGACAATAAAAGTTAGTATGTTCACTTTATGTGCAGTATCTACAAAATATGTTTTATCACAGCAAAACCAAATGCCGCCTTATGTTTTATACTATTTATTCTAACATATCCACAGAGCAAACACAGATCTTATTCATTTTATTTGGCTTGATAGCTAAAAGGATTGAATGAACATCGCTAATATTGTAAATTGCCTAAAGAGAGTCTAATTGATTCTGTTACAGCATTCTACACAAAAGTGCTACTAAACACTATATAGGGTAGCCTCGGTTTCTTTATTTTGTCAGGAGCTCATATGTCCTACAAAAAAATCCATAAAGAAGAAAGAGTATTATTGGAGGCATAACACATAATCTATCCTAGATGGATAGCAAAGAGTGAATAACCCCCATATACACTCACGTGAATATGCTCCCGGTGGTTATGGTTATTATATTAGCCCTTTTGGGTTGAAGGGGCAACTGTAAACACTAGCTTGGCTAATCTAGAGAATGTTACAGACATCCAATAGAATGAATTATACCTTAGTGACAGATTCTTTTTAGCCCCATTGTTTAATATACATAGATATGTTTAATTCACATTAGAAGTCGCTTTCTGACAGCCACAAATTGCCTAATTTAAATGACTATGGATTTGGATGGCACCGTTCTGTCGACTAATATCCAAGCAAATCCTTGAATGAGCCCTTGTTATGCAGCTGCCAGCATCCTACAACTCAAAAAAAGACATCATCCTCCCAGCAAATTCCTAAGAGAAACTCTTCCTTTCAGCAAGTTAGGCTTGCCAAATGTGAACTGGCTTCCTCTCAAAGAGATCTCTAGCACATTTCTGCTTCCTGCATGTAATTAGCATGTTATCCAATTTATACTAAAAATATTTATATTTAAAAAAAATCTTTTACACATACTAAAAAGGATTGTGAGAAATGTCCATATAAAAACAAGGTTTTTAGAAAATATTAATACATGAATACTGACGTTATTACAAAATCAGTTTAGATTCTCCCATTGTAAACATTTGTTACAAGGGCTAGATTAGAAAAAGAACAAAACAGGCAGTTGTAAACTAAAGCACCCAGACCACCACCTGTCACCATTATTAACAGAACACAACAAAACTCATGGGTGTGATGACACCTATACAGTAATGTTACACAGTTTATGTTCTATATGGTAATACCACTTAGGAACTAAAAAGCTATAGGCACCTTTGAAAAGCCTTTTTTTTCAAGGTTTTACTTATTATGGTACAAAAACATTTCCTCCATTTTATTTTCAATCTTTATTTATTAGGTTTATAACATTAAAAATACACCAACACAAACCATACATACATACATACATACATACATACCTTTGGAACAATATTTCAATTTCACATAAATATCACAAAAATCAATTCCATATCTACTAAATCTCCTTGCTAGAATATTCCTTCTGTTTGGTTTGGCAAAACATTGACCCAAATTCCACCCCCTAAATACCCACTCCCTCCCTCCCTCCCTCCCTCCCTCCCTCCCTCCCTCCCTCCCTCCCTCCCTTCCTCCCTCCATTATTTCCTCCAATTTTAGTTAAAAAATGTGCTTACTTTTGAATTTACAACCTCTACATTGTTCTACAGTATATACAGTAAACTCTTTTTTTGTCTCTATACTAGAACATGGCTTATATGAGTGTCCTTTGTAGACTGACTTGACTGACTTATCTACCCCTCCTCTTTCCTGCCTGTATGAGATGATCACAGGGGTTTTTCTCCCCCTATCTATTGACCCCTTTCCTCTTATGAGGAGATACAATTGCAAGAAAAAGTAATCAAACCCTTTGGAATTATGTGGTCTGTATTGGTGAAGAATAACATATGGGACAAATATTATTCCAATTATAGACAAAAACAATGTATACTAAGAATATACAACCATTTGGGTCTTTTTTTTTTTTTACACATTAAGTAAACATCGACAGTGCAAGAAGAAGTAAGTAAATCTTCGTATTAATGAGTTCTCTAAGAGTTAATTGACAAAAAGGTGTTTCAATTAATGAGATTAGATTTATGGGTTTCACCCCTGCCTTGCTAAGGGTATATTCACACACGTTGGAGTTCCATGGCGTTAACACAATAAAGGATGAATGGACGGCAATGAAATGATTCATTACCGTAATTAAATGACGCAGTATCGCAATGTAAATGCATGTGTGAACATAGCCTAAACTAAATAAAGCCTCATAAAACTTCGTTACTGACAAACTTATTCTCCTAAAAAGGACAGGGGTCAGGGGGAAACAGAAACATCTTTCAATGCAAACAAATTACGGAGAAACTCTAAAGATGTGGTATAGAGAGACACGTTCCTGCGACCAATATGGTAGTATCGGCCGCAGGAACATCATTTTATTTTATTCAGATTGGGGGCACATTTGAGTGTACCGGCAATCCAATTAACCATTGAACTCTATGCAATGTACAGCCGTCAGATCGGCTGTAAATTGTGTGAACAAAACAGAACAACGGCCATTGTTCACACTCTAATGCCCAGAAATAATTAACACGCCAATTATTTCTGCGGCCATACCAAGCAATGGCCATTGTCCAATACAGTGTCTGAACAATGGCTGTTATTATGACCTTATTTTAAAGCAAGAACGGACATTGTTTTAATCGCCAACAAAGGCCGTTCTTGTCTTAAAAAATATACTGTGTGAATATAGCCGAAGGGTTTAGTTACATTTTCTCCCTGCACTGTGAATGTTTACTTAGTGTGCTAAAAAAATACATGTAAGGTAGAACAGTTCATTTATTATTATAATACTTAGAATATGTATGCTTATAATTATGACTTTTGATAAAAATTTAGTAGTAATCAATCCAAATACAGTGGTACCTCGGTTCTCGAACTTAATTGGTTCCGGAAGGCAGTTTGAGAACCAAGCAGTTTGAAAACCGAGCAGTGTCTTCCCATAGGAAATAATGTAAATGTGATTAATTGGTTCCAGCAGCCACCAATAATTACCTACAATACTCATTTATTACACTGATAAGTGCTCAGTATAATCACTACAGTACAGTACAGAACAGCACTACTGTACAGGACATTAAACATAAGAAATATTCATCAGAACCAGCAATTATATTACAGTAGTCACCAACTCCTCACCCATCCTTTCCTGTATAGCGTCCCCCCCATCCAAGCACTGTAATGTAGGGGAGATGATGGTGCACTGCTTGTACTACTACTGCACTGTATATGCACTCCAGCAGTCTTATACAGCACTGTACTATATGTGAAGCCTCACCACTGCCTAACTCGCCAGGTACAACCCACCATCCACGCTTGCAAAAACGTTCGAAAACTGAGCAAAGTTCGAATTCCAAACACTACTTCTGGGTAAATTTTCGTTCGAATACCAAGCAGTTCAAGTTCCAAAGCGTTCGAAAACCGAGGTATTACTGTACCAAATGAGTGCAACTGTATTCAATTAATTTTTTATTTATATTTTCAAGATTCTAGGGCTTATTAGAAACTTAGCATCCCCCCCTCCCCCATTCATTTGTAATAGAGGATAGTGTCTACCCTACAAAGAAAACAGTTATCACCTATACATTCTAGTAGGAAACAAATTAATATTCACATGAAAGAAAATTTACTTCTCTTAAAAGAAATTAAAACTGACTGTCAAGCTTCCTTATTTTGTGGCGCCTGTTAAAGCAATAATAAAAAAGGACTATATAATACAGTAGACAATTACTGCGCAGCTCTTGATACATTTATCACAATGGAGCATACAAAGGCCTCTAACTCTAAGTATGCTGCGGCTTTCTGAGTGCAGCAATTAGTGCCAGAATTCTACAATAAGAAATTGAAAGCCTATACTTAAGAACTTCCTATTATTTAGGATTGCTCTTTGCATGTCTCCACTTCCTAATAAACCTTCAAGCACGTGCCATGGCATTCCAATATATTGTGAAGTGTTTATGACAGACTGTTGTTAGGGTTTTAATAGGTATTTCATATACAATCTGGATTTTTGTTCATTATAAAAATGTGTCCATCTATTTTGACATGTTCAAAGCACTTGCCCATCAGTAGGGTATGTTACCACTGGTAAGATTTGTTTTTTCATCCAGATTTATAGTTGGAAAATTTATAGTAAACTATAGTAGGATTAGCGTGGATGAAATTTCAACAAACTGCATTACCACATCATTTCTGTGTAAATTTTCATGCATCAGTTTCTAACATGGAATGATTGTGGAGTTGTTGCTGATTTTCCCAATTGAGTTCAATGGGTATGTCATTATCTGCAAAAAAAAAAAAAAAAAAAAACGGCCGTGTTGCAGATTGTGCTGCATATTACCCATGAGTGATGGAAAAATAGGTTTCCCGTGGGTTTATGGAATAATCTCATTTAAAAAAAAATGTATCCTTTGTGTTTAACATAAGTCAAACATGTCTCCAGTAGACAACTGTTCCAGTAGAGCTGGCATGAGGTTATGTATCCTCTATCTCAGGCACTGCCTTAGGCATACCACAGTATGCTAGATTTGCCTATAGTACCTGTTTATCCATCTTCCACCAAATTATGCACTATGACATCATAGCAACTATGCAGAATTGACATAATAGTATGTCATACAGTTTTCGTACAAGCCATTACTTAATATATACTTATAATTGCACTTCATTCCCTCAAAAAAAAAAAAAAAAAAAAGAATTAAAAAGCCTTAAAAATCATTATATATACACCCCAAAATTCTTCCACTAAAGGCTAGGTCAACAGAAAAGTTAAAAATGATGGGTCACCAGACAGATAGCAGCCAATCACAGCTCATCTTTTGTTTTTTAGAATGAACTGTGATTGGTTACCATCTGCCTGACACATTTTTTTCAGGGAAATTTTAAATAGTTTGTTTTATTGTAATGAACGTTCATCATTTTTCTATCACTATTTTTTTTTTTTTACCGTCCTGTTATTAGGTGCTAAAAATCAGACACAGGCAACTCAATATTTCAAAAGAAATGTAAATGTGTGTTGTGCTCTCATAAAATAAGGTGGCCAAGTGCTCGGCAAATTGGATCTTGTATCAAGCACCTCTTCATTTGACGCTGGGCGTAAGATCCAGCTGTTTGATGACTTAAGGTGTGACTATTTGTGAGGAAAAGGTGGTAATGAAAATCTTGGAAGATAAACATAAACTTGAAGCTGTAAAGAGTCCCCCAGGTGTTGGCTAATGATTCTGTATTGTGGGTCCACAATGCACCGTGTATAGAGCCTTCCCACATGGGGTGTCTGCTTAATCGCTTCTCTGTGTTCGGTTATTGTGATTCTGTCTTCTCAATCTTCAAGAAGCTGCTGGAAAAGGATCTCTGATAGCAATCATTTCTACCCCCTGATACTCAACAACAAAGGCTACGCGTCTATGGTTAAAATAAAAAATATAACTAACTTATGATACCTTTGAAAAAAAGAAACTTGGTGCGATAAAAGACTGCAACATATGCTTTGTGTTAGGTGATACTATTAGTTTTATGCATAATTCACAAATACATTTCTGTTGAGGCATGTGTATCATGGGGAGGGTGAACTCAACTTACCTATTGTCATTGTAATATTATAGGTAAAGTAAGGAAAGAAAGACTTTTGGCTTTAATTCAAGTGGTATTAGTGAGTTTTTTGACCAAATTAAGAAGACTCTCTGGGTGGTAGGAAGAGATGAGCGAACCAAACCTGCTGAACCCAAATTCGTTTTAAACTTTGCAAAAAAAAAGTTGGTTCACTACAAAAACTTTCTGCAAAGTTTAGAGGGGTTTGGCAAAATGGTGCAGTTCATGTTAAAAAAAAAAAAAAAAAAATATTCTCCCCTGTCCACAGTGCCCCGGTGTCTCCTGGTGGCTCTCTGGTCCTGTCCTCATCTTCTTTGGTGAAGGCCCGCTCAGCCAATCACAGGCTGAATAGGATGGGGCAGCACCACAGCCTGTGATTGGCTGAGTGGGCTGTCACTTTTGTCTCAGAAGTCAGAGTTCACTCAGCTAATCACAGATTGGATGTTGCCATTTCCTTATTAGCCTGTGATTGGCTGAGCGGGCTGTCACTCTTGCCTCATGAGTGACAGCCCGATCAGCTGTTCTACTCAGCCACAGCATAAGATCTAAGTGGCTGACAGAGCAAGAATCCTTGGCTCCTTAGATTATTTAGTGGTTGCACTGGGTTACTGCAGAGCAACTCCTGTTCACTTCAGTACCTGGCACCATCACAATACAATGTATGGTGCAGAGATTTCTGGCTTCATAGATTGTTCACTATGGCCAACATGGCTGTTGTGGAGTCGTGGACACACTGGTAATCAGCTACTAGTGACCTATGTAAAAAAAAAAAAAAAAAAAGGTAATTTCTAAAAGGTCGATGCAATATTTTTGCTAAACTTCAAAGTTAGGCTGAAGGCTAGAGATGAGCGAAGCAAATCTAAGGAATTCTGATTCGCTTTGTAGCAATGTGCTAATTTGCTGGATTCACTTTGCAAATTCACTGAACATGGCGGCCGCATACTGTATGTTAGTTTACAGAACTATCTTTTGGCAGGAGGAAGGGATTTTCCCTAATCCCTTGCCCCGTCCAATCATTTGTATGCAATTTGCAAATATTCGCACATTAGCGCAAATATTCTCAAACTTCGCGAAACAAATTTTTGAGTGATTTGCTCGTCTGAAGGCTATACTGCAATCACATATTAATATTCTGCTTCAGACCCATTGAGGCTATGTTATGCAAATAGTTTCACTGTCCATATAGTACTAGACCCTTGTACTTTGGTAGGGTGCCTATAAACATATTCGATTACTTATTACAGGGGACATGGCAGCCGAACAATAGACAAGAAAAGGTGGAAATAATTCATAAATATTTGTTTACAAAAACGGCAGCAGAGACTTTTTTCTTTACTTTCTTTGGAGAGTGAGACTATACCACAGATATCTCCATTCCCAGATAATGTATAGCTGCTCAGGACCCCCTTCCATGTTAGCTCAAATCACATATAACTCCACAACTAATCAGCAAATAAATAAAGTGATAGCAGTGCCCTCTCTGTGTATAATTTTCGTGATATTAAACCTTTCTGCAGAACTCGGGATAAAGAGTTTAAGACTTCTGAATCATTCTTCAGGTCTAAGGAGATTTTTGTTACAGATCATTCTTAATAAGAAAAACTTTGTCCCTGTAGCAGAAGGCATTCTTATAATGCAGTACACGTCCTAGAGCTCACTATGTCCCCAACAACTGTTCAAATATTTGGATTTCTTTTTACCAACTCAGCGATATCAGTTTTTCTAAACTATCTTTTTTCCTTTCTATTATAAAAGTGCAGAACCAAGACATCTGCCTTTTTTTTTTTTTTTTATAGGGGAGGCAATGTAAAATGCAGCAATTATAAGAGTGTTCTTTCTTTCTTTCTTTCTTTCTTTTTTTCTTTTTTTCCCTACAAAACTAAAATGCCCCCAACTTTGAATGTTCTCATATTTTATGTCAACACTTGTGTGCTGATTAATTATATAATATATTGTAGGCCACGTTCACACAATGATTTTAAACAGACGTTATTTGACACTTAGAACCACAACCAATGGCCCTCCTCCAATAAGGAGGGCCATTGGTACAGCCACCATTATTTTATACATTGTGTGAGCCATCGGCTGTTGTTTCCATGGGCTTTAATGAAAATCATTAAAGACTGAAAACAACAGCCGTTATGTTAAGAGCCCATTCACGCTGAGCAAAACAGCCGGAAATTCTGAGCAGAACCAACGTCGTGGACTGTGCTCGAAATCCTGCCTGCCTCACTGTCTCACTGTAATATCTCGGGTGCCTCCGCTCAAACTATTGACATGACTATGGACATAGGATTTCCATTACAACCAATATAATTAAACTCCGCACCTTGCCACCCATCAGGAGATCATCATTGTATTATATACCCCCCCCCCCAATATCTACCTACACTATGGGGGTATTAATCATCGACACCATAGTGAGCAGGCCTGGTCTGTCTTTGAGCCCTGATCTCGAGTGCTATCATCAGAGTGGGTCCCGCTCTAATGTAAATCTTATTATTTCCCTTTAGGTGGTCCATTCACTTTAACACGTAATTCACATCACAACGACTTGCTGGCCACACCTAGATACATATAACTTATACATATCCTGACACACTATCACAATATTTTTCTAAGCTATTAATCTTGGGACAGAGTTTGTGGTATATTAAGCCACAAAGAAAGGTCAAGAAGGACACTGATGTATGGTAAAATGACCAGCTTATTCTATGTGTTATTCTATATGTTGCCACCCAGTGGTTGTAATGTGGTTTACATTTTGGGGGCACTTTTACTGACATGTTGCAATATTGTTTTGGCTTATAAAGTCCTACAATATTCATGGTATGGTAAAAGTTGAGTTGTCTGTAAATACAGTAGCCACCTAGCCCCTCCAAAGATCAAGGAAGAAAAAAACGAAAGAAATAACTTGCTGTATGCCTTTGCTGAATCCAATTATATTTCTTTCTCTGCTTTGTAAAATTATATTGTATAGTTTACAGCAGTGTTGTCTTTTCAAGGCACTTTAACATATATATACAGTGGTAACAGAATGTGTTAGTGACTAGGAATAACTAAACAACATGTTTTTTCTTTTAGGAAGCACTGATTATGGCTAGCATGGATCATCCCCACCTGGTCCGCTTACTTGGCGTCTCCCTCAGTCCTACTATCCAACTGGTCACCCAACTGATGCCTCATGGATGCCTTCTGGATTACGTCCATGAACACAAGGATAACATTGGTTCCCAACTGCTTCTTAACTGGTGTGTTCAGATAGCAAAGGTAAGAAATAAAAATTTTTAAGGTAGAAAAAATGTACAGTAAGCAAACTGCTCAAAGAAAGTAGAAGGGAGACCCTAATTCTGCCCTTGTAGCCAGCATCTCTTCTTTGCCTATGTATCTGATGATAGTATTTTGCTTATGCTCACTGGTAGGAAAAGAGGCTTGGTCTAACAGTCAAGGGGCATAGCATGGCAATGACACAATTTAAAATGTAACATTGTCCACCAAAGTTGCTGCAAGATTTACGCACAAATAATAAGGCCAACCCCAGGACAAGCAATGTCCAAAGATGCATACAATCAAACAGACAATATAGGCTACTGGGATAAAATTTGGTGCACTCTTTTACATGCAATTGTTTGTTACAATAATGCATTGAATGGGCCACATAATTGATCATGTCAGTGCCGATCACAGAGTTCAGGTCTTTGTAAAGGGGCCTTTAAAATGTCTTCTCTAAGTTTGCATAAAGTTTTGGGACCTCTGTTTTGGTGCTTTTAACATTTTTTAGAACATCCTTGTCCTTTTCCATGTCCGTCCATTATCTGTATCATAGCAACATTGCAACTTTATTTACACAATTAAGAATAAAGTGAGTATTAATAAAAGTGATTAAACACCATCTTACGTTATAGCATAGAGTAGCATATAAATCCTCAATGGTTAGGTCATTAGTAGCGATCATCTTATTTACCCTTCATATTTACCCTCTATAAAAGAGGACACCATTGTTTAAACAGTTGAGAGATATTCTGGAACATGCACAATAGAATATCAAATGGATAGCAATGATGATTCCATAATGTTCAAGACCATCTAATAGTTCTCGAAATGATGTAAAGGCGTAAAAGAGACCCACGGAGAATCCACAAAGAACCTTCTATTGTTTGTAAAGTATCTCCAGAAACAGTTTAGCATCTGTTAACACTTAAGAATCATTGAAATCTGTATAGCCATGTTTGCACACAGCTTCTGGGCACAGTGGGATGAGTAAGTTTAAATTCAGATGGCCCAATAATTGCAGATCTGGTAAAAGGCCCTTCTGAGATTAGGAAGATTATTTTTGGAGATATTAAAGTAAAATTGATGATATAGTTGCTATCTTAATTACATTTTAATAAATGGTAGATAAAGACCCATCTGTTGCCAGACAACAGAGCACGTAGAACTTGACAGCTGTGGTAGCTCTGCAGAGTGTGTTAGGTCTGCAAAAGGAAGAATAAGGAGCCTTGAGGTGGGAGATTGTCTAAAATTTCCTTTTCTCATTATGTTACAATAAAATCTACAAGCTGGGACTTGTTTACAAGTTCAGATCAAATGCAAACAGTGTGACATCTCTGTCTTCTCCGGGATCGGGGAGTCCAGTCCCCGCGGTGAAATCCCGGTGTGTTAGAGCCTGTTTCCAGAGAAACCAAAGCTGTGTCTTGGGAAGGCAGCAGGGAAAATACTCTGCGATTCTCAGCGGCGCTTGTAATAAAACAGTATGTGAGCTAATTAAATATTGATTTTTGAAAGCTACTTATCCAACAACTGCAGTATACACACAATAAATCTAATTCCGCTGTGCTTAACACTAAGTATTTAGACTCTTGTTTTGTGGTAAATTAACCACGTTAACTGTTCACGTACTAGGTGCACTACAAATCGGAAAAACACATTTTATATTAGAAAAGGATGCTTAACTAAGAAAAGTTACTCATATCTGAGGAATCTGACTCTATGTAGCTGGTATAACAAGCAACATTACCAACTTATTCCAGCCAGTCAACAACTGGAACTTAATTGACAATTGGAATTATTAAAGGAGGTTTGAAAAGCCCCCCCCCCCCCCCCCACAATAATAATAAAAAAAAACTTAACTTATATGAAGTTTGTAAGTTTTCCATTCTAGAGCAGGGTTTTCTATGGGGATGTGCTACTGTTTTTAACAGTTCCGGTCATGGACAGAGGTGGCTGCAGAGAGCACTATCAGACTGGAAAGAATACACTATTTCCTGCAGGACATATAGCAACTGATAAGTACTGGAAGACTTGAGATAGTTAATAGTTTTCAATTTCATTTTTTTTTTATTTAAGTAAATTGCAAACCCTAGCATTTTCTGGCACCAGTTGATTTGAAAGTTGTTTTTTTTTAACTACCCCTTTAAGGTTGATTTCAAACTTTTCTGCAAACTTTGCATAATGTCATCTGCGGTAGTTTCTCCCTCTGCAGCTGGGCCCGCTCAGTGTGTACTGGAGGTGGGCTCAGCACTCCAGTTCACCAATATCTCATCCCTTCAGTGACGGGGCCAGACCTGGCCTTGATGAAGGCGGAGCATTACTCAGGGGAAGGGGATACAAACTGGGGGTTCTGGGCCGACCTCCAGTACACCAAGCGGGAATAATTGCAGATCAAGAAATTGGCGAAGATGAGGAGACCCAGCCAATGGTTGGAAAAATGGATTTACGCACCAGGACTTAATGGGTTATATGCAAAAAAAATAAACTATTTAGGCGAAGTAATACATTCGCTTTAATGTTTCCTATTCTTACAAACGATTCAGTTCCATTATAATAAGAATGAAACATCATTATTAAAAACATGTAGTTTTAGTATGAGGTTACAGATATGTTTTTCTGTAAACTCAACATATTGTGAATGGTGTTGCACAGCTCTTTTCTCGCCGCATCCTATGCTATAGACATAGCATTCCATAGAATATTGATACATAAGCAGGGACATCTGTGAATGATTGCCTAATGTACATTATATAACCAGCCTTAGTAGTCAGGAGTCAGGCTACCATGTTACCACTGTCCACAGCTCCGCATCATGCATGAGGCCTTAAGGTCTTGGACAGATAAAGATAAGGGTCCTTTTTTTTACTGTCTTACTGGAAATATTGTTACGGTTTTTTTATTCTGTTGACTCAATATTTTTCCTCATTATTTTAAGAATATAAATTGTTTTCTTATAGGGCTTATTCTGGGCAATACTTTTAGCTACAACTGGAGTGGGCCCAAAACATAGAAACGGTTCCAATCCTTTCATTACTGTTGTTCCACTTCTGGCTTTAGCTAAAAATACGGACCAAAATCAGCTTTAAAATGAGGGCAAAGTACCACATATATGTGTACCCAATCTTCTACCAAAAAATGGGACTTTCACTCGTAGTGTTATTTATAGCATGCCCACCATTAAAATAAAATCTTCCAAAGAATCTTCAAGTATTTATTGTGCTCACAAGCAAATACATGGGTATTTTCTTGTGAGTAGAGTTGATCAAACCTCGGGAAATCCTAGGTTTGATCGAACTCGAACATTCACGAACCTGCTGCATTTGATTGCTGAAGCCTTCCCGGTCCCTGGGGAAGGAGGAGAGTGCCCGGGTACTGCCTGGAATTCCGTGATTCAGCCTAGGTAATAGCCTGAATCCCGTAATTCCAGGCAGTATCCAGCCAGTCCCCTTCTCCACAGCCCGAGAAGGCTTCAGCAATCAAATGCGGCAGATTCGTGAATTTTCGAGTTCGATCAAAACCAGGATTTCCTGAAATTTGATCCATTTAAAGATTCTTTGGAAGATTGGATGCTGTTGGATTTATTTCATGCTTGCATTCACACCCATTTACTGAGATAGTGGGCCCCAACGTTCACCCCCACATCGTGCTACTAAAGGGACCGTCTAGTGCTGATGGACCCTACTCTCTACTGAATGTCCCTGTGGCATGTCAATTTTTATTTATGACAGTGCCCATTTAACCCTTCCCTTTGTGCATTGCCAATATTAGGTTTACATGTAACTTTAAGTTTACCTGTAGCTCCATGAAAAAACCTAGATAACAGATTATAGTATCATCAGCTCTGCTACACCTGTTCTTCTCTTTTCTGATCTGGGGATCAGGCTCCATGATTGAACCTGGTATGGTACATCCAGCTTTGCTGCTAAGCATTGCCAAACCTTGCTAGAGTGTACCTGAAGCATGCGTGACTGTTTTTTAAGTTATGCTAATCACTGCACAAAAAAATTAGGTATTCACCATATGCCAGTGCCGCACAGTTCTTTCTGAATATCTGAATATATCTCCTCAGTGCATTGTAGGAATCTATTACAGTAACTTCTATGGTGACAATTCTTCTAATAGATGAAAGTATATATATATTTTTTTCCACATTTTGTAGCAGTTACTTTAGCATGCATTGTGCAATCATAAGTCCCGACTAAATTATAGGAAATGTTGGTTACTTTGCCTATTTTGTGTGACATGCTAATCTTTGCATATGTCCCTGTATACTCTTCATCCTGCCCGATATGTAGCTGCCAGCAGAATTAATTGCCGCTTATAACTACTAACTAGCTCGTGCACAGATGTGTTTTTGCTCTGTGCAGGATGAAACCATTTTGCTGAAGTCCTTCTATCGGAAGATGTAATTATTTTAGATAAACTGCCAAGATGCCAAAGGGTATGCCCCCCATGTCCTCGCTGTACAGCCCACCACCTGTAGTGCTGGGTTAATTGGTTCTTGCTGTAGAGACAGGTCAGTGGCTTCTCACACTGTGTTTTCCCTACATATATATTTAAAGTCTGTTATAGTTCTTGTTCTACCTTTGTTATTACAATCAAATAATTTGTTATGGATGATTAAAGAGGCCTGAAAAATTGCACTCATAATACAGATTTATCATGGGTGAATGTCACTTTTACATTAGCTTATGCTGTGTCAATATATCAACATGAAACAGATATATGTACTCATCTATATCCCAATTGTGTAAGTGTATTTGTTTATACAGTGGTACCTTGGATTACGAGCATAATTCGTTCTGGGACTGTGCTTGTAATCCAAATCCACTCTTAAACTAAAGCAAATTTTCCCATAAGAAATCATTGAAATGCAGACTAATGGTTTCACGCCCCAAAAATAATATTTTTTTTTTAAATTCTGAATAACAGGTAAAACAAATGAAACAAGCATTTAGAAAGCTGGATATGTCACATTATAAGTTACTGTACAGTATAGCAATCAGCTTGTAGAGTATAATGTATAGTAAGTGCATAAGAATGAAAAAAACAGCAGCAGTTTGTCTATACAGGATGAAACTGCAGATCCCCATAATGCAGTAGCATAGTTCAAGAGGCTAGAATAGAAGAGTTGTCAGAGGTCTGTGTGGTCACATGACAGCAGTGGGAAAGGTGTGTGTGTTCAGCATGGACCAATTAGGAAGTGAGAATCACAGAGCTGTGCAGGCAGATTATAGCAGCAGTGTGTATAGCTGAGTGTGAGTGCAGGGGCATTATAGCAGCAGTGTGTATAGCTGAGTGTAAGTGCAGGCACATTATAGCAGGAATGGAAACACAAGGGCTGACAGAGACTGCAGGGAGCATAAAGGAATGAGCAGTGTAGATGTGGGTACAGTATAGCAGCACTATCTGTCTGAGGAGAGAGGGGTTACAGCTATGGAGAGATTACACCACAGTCCTGTCCTCTGATACAAGCCCCTGCCTGAAATGGATCTGCCATGATTTGGAAGGTGAGGGAGCGTTCCTGGGTCAGAGGACAGGGCTGTAGACCAAGCTATGGAGACCATGTTGTTCCCCCAGTCGCCCTTCCACTCAGTACAGGAAGCTCTTAAACCAAAGCAATGTTCTTAAACCAAGTTACAATTTTGAAAAACTGTGAGCTCTTCTTGCAAAACATTCTCAATTCAAGTTACTCTTAAACCAAGGTACCACTGCAGTGTATTTGTTTATAGGGTTTCCACTAGAAATGGGAAAATCCTATTCTGATTTATTTCCTAATGTACAGGAGCAGGGACAAATGTCAAGGAGAGGAGTCCCTGCTCCTGTACACTGATCATTGAGACATACACTTTATACCTCAGAATTGTCTTAATGAAGGGCAAAACAGAAATTACATACAGGAGCAGGGACGCCTGTCACAGAAAGGAGTCCCTACTCCTGTACAGTAAGTAGTTGTGCTGTCTTAACATTCAGGAAATACCCACCCTTCCAATCATTAGGAGAAGGTCAATGCTGTGGCCAAGAATTGGCTGGGCAGGTACTTCCTTCATGTTGAGATAGGGAATAGGAAGCAGTGATCAGTGATTACTCAGTGGACATCAGGAGGTAGTGGCAGGCAAAGGTGTATCTTAAAAATGGACCCCCTTAGACTCCTATGCCTGGGTTAAAGCATGCCCTAAGCACAACCTTTAGTTATGTCACTGGTGGCAGGAAAGTAAGCCAGCACAATGCTCTTTATGCAGCTTACTGAGAACAAAATGTAAATCTATAATTAACAGATATATGTTTAAAATAAAGTTCTATGGATGACAAGCACAAGTAAGTTCAATGTTGTTACATTTCAAATCTAGGGATATAGATTTTATCCTGTAGAGCTCACAGTCTCATTTTCTAATAGCAGAAATCATCCGGCTATGATCATGAGACACTGCTGCTGGGTCTCAAACCATATTTTCTGACTCAGATGACAATAGATTAATGACTTGCCTTGTCCCTTCGCTCCTCATTCTGCAGCTCGGAGACTGTCAATGTTATATAACAATGAGTAATTGCTATTTTAACACAGATGCTTGCAACAAGTGAAATGTTTAAACACATGGAGCCGAGCTCTCGCTGTGGGGGGTGTGAAAAGGATTCCTTCTGGTCCAGCAAATTGCTAGTGTTTATAGAAAAAGTGCTAGACTCTTTGTTGCAGAGCTGTCCCTACATATTAAGACAGTGATGACTCAATTGTGTCCGCTTTCAGTAGAATTTCAAGGAAATTACAGTACTTAACCCTAAGTGAAGACCGCGGGTATTCCTACATGCTAAGAAAGAACACGGAAATGTATGACTTAGCATGGAACTACTTTGAATATGCAAAAAATAAACTAAACGCTCCTCATTAAAAGGGGGGGGGGGATAGTTTGTTTACTACTAGAGTGAAAACTTGTGTATATCAGATTATTATTCATTATAGTAACTAGCATAGATTTTACATGATCAGCCAATATGCATACGGTACTTAAATACAAGTATTCTCTGGGTGCATAAATTAGACGCTATTGCTCTATACATGCACATTTTTTGCCACTAAGCTACATTCCTACAGCAGCCGTATGTTTCATATTTATAAATTATAAAGATTTTGTAAAAGTAGAACTTATGTGGGTATGTTGTTTTCTAGCCATAGAAGTATAATTGGAAAATAGTACAAACACGGTTCATAGATCCTAAAGGATGTCATGTTTAAAACCAGCATGAACCAGATATCATACAAAGCTGATGTGTGGTTTATCTGTTGAGGTAGCAAGATGTAGTCAACAAGGCTTCAAGTTTCTATGAATGCTGCTATTAGTGATGTCTAGTGGCAAAACCTTGGGGAATGGTCCAACCTTTTAGTTCCATCCATCATGAGGGCAACTGGTGGAGGACACAATACTCTGCTTTCTAAGAGTGCTGGTTTCTGTCTAATAAAGAAAGACCCATGCTTTAATTTCTGGACATCCTACATAGGGTACATATACATGGAATTTATGCCTCTGCTGCATTCTTAGTCAGATAAACAGATGAAAAAGAACCAGCTTCATAAAAGCACATTGTTTCTTCCCCTTTCGTTGTTCTATCTGCGGTAGTGTCTCTGACAGATGCAGAAAAGCAAGTATAGGGAATCCAGAGGTAGCAATTGCACCTGGGCATGAGGGAGCCCTAAAGCACCACTGCCTCATAAGAAGCAACCAGCATTATAATATATGGCACAGGGTAGATATAGGGGCCTTTTATAGCTTTTGCATTTTAACCCAGAAGCTACAAGTTATGCCTCTAACCAGTTGGTTGCACCTTCCCATGTTTTCTGATGGCCTCCAGCATTTCTACAATTTCCAATTTGTCTGAGCAAAGTTTATTTTTATATTTGTAGTTTGTGGTTATACCTATGTCCAAGCAGCACATTGTTGTGGCTTATGACATCTCCAAGTAACTCCAGTTCCCTGTTAGTGCAGGATAGATGAGCAATCACACTTTCTAATGGCAGGGGCCTCCTGAAAATACTAGTTTATGGCTAGTCACTGGCCATTTTGGCATGTCCAGTGTCAGCCAGTGTAGCTGATTTAGCTACACAGTGGCCCTGGGAGGGAAGGGGAATCTATTTAGCCAATTTTGGTGGGCCACGATATCTGTGCAGCAGGGACCCCTGGGAACTTTTGAGTTTGCATGGCTTTCAAATGTATGCACTTTTAGCATGAAAGCTGAGAGGCAAGAAGACTTGGCAGGGTGACAGTGTTTTGTTTTATTTATTTTTCACGTGGACATAGAGGTGGCCTAACACTATATGGGGACACATAGGAGGCCTACTACTAAATAGGTATACATATGGGGCCTAACACACTAAAGAGGCCCAGAAGGGCCTAATACTATTTATAGTGGAGCCTAACCACTAAATGGGAGCACAGAGGGGGCCTAATACTACATGAGGACCTAATACTATATAAGGGCTTAGTGTGGACCTAATATTATATGGTTGCATAGCAAGACCAAACACTATGAGATGACACAGAGGAGGCCTAACTACTATATGAGGGTACCAAAGAGAGCCTAGTACTACATGTGGCCATAGAGGGGACCTAACATTATATAAGAGGGACAGAGGGGGCCTAATACTGCATGAGGGCCTAATATAAGGCCTTAGTGAGGGCCTAATACTATATGGGGTATAGCAAGACCAAACAATATGAGATGACACAGAGGTGGCCTAACTACTTTATGGGGGCACCAAAGAGAGCCTAGTACTACATGTGGTCATAGAGGGGACCTAACACTATATGAGGGCACAGAGGGACCTATGCTGTACTGTATAGGAGCATAGAGGAGCCTGACACTATATGAGAGCACATAGGAAGACTATAACTATATGGGGTTTTTGTTTGAATCATTTTTCTTGGTTATTATTTTCATACAAAGGTTGGGGCAGGAACTGAGGTCTCAAGACTTGTGTTAATAAAGTTGTGTTTTAACCCCTTTATGTAAGCCCGCTTGTGTATATCCCATAGTCTCATAAATACTGTAGCTACTATTTTTTTTAAATACTAGAAAGAGAAATTATGTAATTACATTCTTACAATTTTCTACAAGAAGGATCTTATGGAAAATAGTATTGTTGTCATTGTGGCCCATATCAGGAAAATTCTTCAAAATACTGTATGTGAACCAAACCTTAGGCCGAGCCCAGGTGCAGTGAAAATGACATAGCGATTTTATGATGGATTTCACCCTTTGTGGTGCAAAGGCTAAAAGTTGAAAGCATTTCTGAAATAAAATGCTCATGCTGTGGATTTGAAATTAGCTTTAATTTCCCTACAAAAAAACAGACATTTACTAGTACTGTACCTTAAATCCGCCATGTAGGAAGTCTAGGAAAAGTAGACATTTCACTAGCCCGAATTACGCTAAAGGATCCTTAGTTAGCTGTATAAGAGTTAATTCACCAGTGTGGCTTTGTGAGTCTATGAATAAATGTGTCACCAGGGCTCATTAGTGCACTCCGTCCTTTATTAGGACCGCGCCGGCTCCCGGCGATCTGCTGTGTCCCGCTAATGAGGGAGATGGCTCCTGTTTATTTCTATGGGATTACTGCTTAATTATAAAACACACAGGTTGGGAAAAACAATTATGTCCTTGGTTAAATGAGCCCCATGGGAGCGTGCAGGACAGAGGGAGGTCTGGGTCATTATTCTAAATGGTTTGTTTGCAAACACACCGAGTGGCAGGTCACATGATGATGGGAGTTTAATGCCTGATCAGAGAAGTCATTCTATTTATTGCTGCAGTCCACAATTCTAAGCTTTCTTTAGTTGGTGACCTGCGTCACAGAATACAGTTATACTAGTAAGTGACTACATTAAATTCCTCACAATAATGTCTTGTTTATGTGAATTGGTTAGCGCTGTTACTTTTTGATCATGGGCCATTGGACTTCAATTTGACCAGGACAAAATCTGCATGGGTTTAATGTGTTCCTTCAACTCTTGCTGGTTTCCTTCCACATCAAAGGTGATGTCTAGCATAGCTTTAGATTTTTACAGTTTTTATTGCAAGGGAATAACACGGGCTGGAAAACGACAATATTTAATGCCATGCCTTTTTTTTTTTTTTGCAAAAACGTCTTCGGCCAGATGTCAGATGAAGGTCAATGAAAATTTATGAAATGCCTTACCCACACAAGTTTTTTTGTTGTTGTTTTTCTTTCCTCTCTAATGTTTTTGAGGCTCTTTGGTTTTTCCAAAATGCAGCATGCTGAGGGTGTGGCTTCTTTTTCTTTTTTGCAAACTGTGGCGTTGTTATACTATAGACTTCAATGGGATTATTCTGGTTGTCTAAAAAACACCATTGCTGTGCGTATGGCCTTTTTTTCCTGGCGTTTTCTGTGGTCCGGCAACTAAGTCATGTGATTGTAGAGAAAAAAAAAAACAGCACACAAAAATGCCTAAACCACAAAAAAAAGAACATTCCCATATCAATTTAAAATGAAAGAATAAAATCACAGATGCATGGGGAAAAAGATTTTGGAGGCCTTTTTTTCTTGTAATGTCTACAGTAGGAAAAACCACAGTGTTAAAAGGCTCATGTGGAAATTTCAGCCATGTGTCTCCCATGCAAAACGGGGATCAAGCAGGTTCAAACAGGATTGAATTTTCTCCTGTAAGATCAGGAAAGCCTTTCTCAAAGAACATCTCTGGGGTCCATCAGTGATTGCTTACTTACTATAGGAATAAGAACTCCTGTTAGGACCAACCTGTAGGGAAAGAGTTGACCACACGGCACCACTGTTCTTTGTATTACCAGCACATTAAAATATTATTTTAGTATTATTATTTCATTTCACCATTGTAGATTATATTTAGCTATGTAGCTATGATCCTAGTTTCATTTACCATTGAAAGATTTCACATAAATTCATGATAAAATAGCTGGCTGTGGCATCACAAGACCCTAAAATTCTAAGTTTAGCAGTTGCCTTGCAGTTCATAGCTGTATCTATTCAGCTGAGACAAGCAGAACACATCCTTACTCCCAAGAGCCCCCTCCAGGGTGAAACGTGTTAGGAGACAGACTGGTTACTTGATGTTCAGCTGTATTCTGCTTGAGGAGACCTGAGCAGGTGGATAGGGAGAGGATGGATTTACCTTGCAGCTCTGTTCACTCTCATTACACACAGACTCAAGCTGGTCGTGTTCCACATCTTGGCACACATTGCCCTGGAGACAATTTGGCTGCCACACTATTTGACAGTACAAAGTAAGGAAGTCTAACCATATTGTGACCTACAGAATCCTGTGGGGAACGTGACTTAGATAGGGGTTACTTTTCAGACATGCCACACATACTGCACCATAGGCAGATCATGTAATTTTACTGCTGTTCTTTTACACTGAGAAAAATCCATCTCCCATCTAGGGCAAACATAAGGGCATTACAACTGTGCCCCACTGTATCACATAATGCCTATAAATATCAAATATAAAAACTGGCCTGTCATCCCTGAAATGTTTCTCAAAAGCAAAAACTGTACAAAAAACATATGAGTGGTGGCTGTAGTAATTTAAATCAACTTACTGTTTAAGTAAAAAAATAAAATAAAAAAATTGTGTGTTTTATCAGAATGATTTTGCTGCTGTTACCGAGCCCTGTGAACTGCTTCTATTTCTCATTCACTCTATATTAGGGGACAGGACCAAGACTAGGCTGTGCGCCAATAGAACAAACACAGGACTTACTCCCTTACTTCTCTAGCCAATCAAAGCACAACACCATACATACTCCTCTCTGTTATACCATGACATAGTGCTGGCAAAAGTGCATTGAACAGGCCTTCACTGTGCTGTTGATAGACTGATGATTTATAGGGTGTCAAACTCAGGCCCTTCAGCTTTGGCAGGGAAGGGAGATACCTAGCAGCCAAGACATTAAAAGGAAAAATCTACAGGTTTGTGAAAAGCTTGTAAGTCTTGTAACAGTTTTGGTGAAATTTGTTTCTATAAAAGTATACAAATTAGATCCTTTAGAGCACTGGGGATGTTCCTCAGCCCCCCCAGAGCACCACTTGTCCTACCCACCGGCTCAAATGCTCACATGTGCTCTTAAGATAAATAAAAGGGAGCAGCACTTATCCATTAATGTAGCAGGACTTAACCACTAATAACCTAAATATTATACCTAATATGGTTTATCTGGAAGATGATATAATCCTTAAAGTTAAATACTGTTATTGGATTATGTGGTGGTTGGCCTCTCAAGATGAACTTTTGGTACTTTTTCCAGAGGGAAAAATACATTTGGGAGGTGGAGGGGTGCAATATAAGTGGAAAAAAAGCCATTTTCTGTAATATTACACAGTGTTCTAGATTTAATTGTGCTCCTGTTTATTAAAGCAAAGCCTATTGAAAGTTAGTGACCATTTAAGTTGGAGCACCCGCTAATTTAAGACGGATTTGGATGGATTGCTCACCTGTGTGTTATGGCATACAGTATACAGTATAGCCAATCCATATACATCAGCTGTTTTTCCTAGAACAGTGATTTTGAGTTTTCTGTTTTATCATTCTCCATTCATTATACTGGAACTTTGGATTGACAATGCTAGAAATATGACTGTTAAAAGGCTCAATTTTATAGTTACATAAAATATTACAGCAATGTTCAACAATAAAATGTGGCTCTACAGCAATATTTTTATATGGTTCGTTACAGAAACAATTTTCTTGTAAAGCAACAAGTTTGTAAAGATGGCAGGCACACAATTTAATGCTTTTTTTTTTTTTTTTTTTAAAAGCCTATGCCTACCTGTCTGCGCTCCCCAGTGTCCTCTTATAGGTCTTTGGTCCCCCCCCCCCCCCCAGTTTCTTTTGTGTATATTTACTTATCACAGGATGTTTTCATTCCAACGATGCTGTTGGAAATGAAAAAAAAGCAACACTGGAAAGAAAACATGCTGTGTTCAGTAAATACATACAAAAGAACCTGGCGGGTCAGAAAGCAATTGGCATACACAAGGATCACATCTATGCAAAGCCAACATACAGAAAACTAACTATATGCAACTGCTTAATCCCCTAAAATAATATAAATTGGTAAACAGTAGGTGGTCTTTTCTCACTCCTATAGCCAACAATAGTACCCCCGCCGTACAGGTCAGTATTGCAAATTCTTGCCAACAGAAGTAACTGCTAACCAACTTTTCAAAATATACAGTAGGTCTAAGTTGCCAAACAGGATGTCCGGGCTGTATGAGGATTTTTTTGCTCGTGACATCACACCAGAGTTTTTGGAACTTTTTGGAAGCGCTATTCCAGCAAGTGAAACTGTAATTTGATCTCACGCTGTTGCAGGTTTAACTTGTAAACACCATACAGAACTGAGCTGTTTTTCAGAGTGAATGACACTCTGTGTTTTCCCAAAATGGCAGATATAAATTAATAAAACTAAAATGAATATAAAATGGAGAACATGTACCATATTTTCCAGCGAGAAGATTGTCAGGGGTTTGCCTTATATGCCGTAAAATGTTAACCCCTGCCTGACTGTAGCCCTGTTTCGGTCAGGCAGGGGTTAACTGCAGCTAAATGAAGAAAAAAAAAAGTTAACTTACCTGGGGCCCATTCCCAACCTCCGTGTGCCTTCTGTCCCGTTACTGGCGCAGGCAGTGTGACGTACACTGACTGCACCAGGATCCCCAAAGCTCTCCCAAGCAGCTGAGCATCTCATCTGAGACGCTCAGCTGCCGGAAGAGCTTTGGAAGAATGACAGAGGCTTCGGGAGGCTCCGGAAGTACCCGAAGCCTTTGTCATTCTTTCGAAGCTCTCCCGGCAGAGGAGCATCTCCGAGCTTTTCCGATGAGACGCTCAGCTGCTCTGGACAGCTTTGGGGAACCTCGACGCAGTTAGTGTACGTCTCACTGCTTGCGCCGGGAATGGGACAGAAGATGCGTGGAGGCTGGGATTGGGCCCCAGGTGAGTCAACTGTTTTTTGTTTGTTTTTTTTACAGTGGACGCCCCATACACTGGAGATGCGGCCATTTTTGAGCCCCCCCTCCACCGTATGAGGTGACCATACCCGGTGTATAAGACGACCCCCGGCTTCTGAAAAGATTTTTCGGGGTAAAAAGTCCTCTTATATGCCGGAAAATACGGTATTTATACAAATAGTATTAGTAGGGCTTTGACTACTACCAATTGCTGCTAAGAAACTGCAAAAATGCATAGGCCTATGAATTGTCAATGAGAGACACATACTTAAATTTTCCAGAATTTAATTGTATTACAGGTCAGATATAATGTGGGAATTGTACCTGTTTATAACAGCCTTAATTTTAACTGACTTTTATAATGTATCATGCAACAAAATGTGTCACATCCATAGCCAATATGAATGGCATTCCCATAGTAGCAAATATGAGCTACAAATTAGATGGATTACCCTGGGATAATGTAAATGGATATACCAAGTACGGTACATTTGTGGATGGAATTGTTGGATAATATGTAACTATATACATATATATGCGAATGAATATTTTGTGTGTGGTTCCCTCTAATAAATCTACATAATCATTAGATATCATTACATATGATCCTCCCAATCTCCCCCATTTGCCATACATTTGGATTGATTACTCTTTCCTACTCCTGCATATTTTCGCATATCCATTCCTATTATCCCAGTGTAATCCACCTAACTTGTAGCAGTGTAAAGCAATCCCTTCTCGTGTCTCTTAATCCCATGGATTCGCTATTAATAGGCAGCACACCTCATTGATTTTTAATTAATTTTTCGAAAGGCACAGAGGAGAGCTGCCTCAGTCCACTGACGTCTCACTACTTATTCAGAACCACATCCGCATTGATCGCCTGCCTAAGGAGCAGAAGTAATCCATTTTAAATACACTTCTTTGAAAGAGTGCGGGAGCTTGACAATGCAGACATGTCCTTTGTAATTACAAGGCATCGGGAAGAGGTTATGACAAAGGAAGAGGAGACTCTAAGAGTATACCGGTAATGCAGATCAGGCATTTGCATAATAATTCAGACAGACTTATTGACTTTTGTTTTAACCTTCTAACTGCCCCGAAACTGTAAACTGAGTGATGGCAGTGATGGAAACCAACTGGTTATCATGGCTGATAGATGGCTGATATGCATAAATATATATTGATGACTGGACAATTTTTTGGGGAAAAACATTATTACTTGCTTTGCAACTTAACTGCAGAGAAGAACCAATGTGGCCTCAACATAGCCTTAAACTGGTTTAGAATAGCGTATCACACCAAGGTTTTCTATGTAATATAAAACAGACACCCGATGGTCTGATGGATCAATAATAAATCAATGAAGTAATAAAATTATGACTTTTGACTGACATTTCCTCTCCAGTGGATATTTGTGAAAGTTATAGCATGAGGTGGACTCCATAGACACTGCTATTGCTAACTCAGGATGTAAGAAGAGTCTGGAGAATGGAAAAACAAAGTCAGTAGCCTCTTCAGATGCAATGTAGCAAATCTTCATAGAGTTTAAATTTAAAGGTGTTATCCAGCGCTACAAAAACATGGCCGCTTTTTTCCAGGGACAGCACCGTTTTTGCAATTCGTCTTTTTTCATTCATAAATAAATAAAACATGCATTTGTGTGCATCCGTTTTGATCCATTTTTCCATTGACTTCCATTATTTAAAAAAAAAAAAGAAAAAGAAAACGGATCCATTTTTTTAACGGACAAAAAAAATTAGGTTGACTAAGTTTTTGTGTACGTTGAAAAAAAAGTTTTTATCCTTTTTTGTATAATGGAAGTCAATAGAAAAACAAAGCAAAACGGATGCAAACAAATGCATCAGTTTTTTTCATCCCTTTTTTATCCTTTTTTTGCAAAAAATGGATAAAAAAACGGATTGCTAAAACTCAGTGTGAACCCAGCCTTAATAGCCAACTGCACGTTACCAGTTGAGGGGCTGTCCTTACACTGTTAAACGCTGTCAGCAGATAGAGTAGTGTATAATTAGTAAGAATAACAGGAACAGTATGACATGTAGCTTTAGGTGAAGATGTTCCAGGATTCTTATTACCTGGTATTTACTAATACAGATAGGTCAGAAGAGGCCGCGAAAAATAATACGAGAAATGATTGCCAACTTTAAAAATAGACGCTTTACTTAAAGTTGTATGTATTCTTTTGGTTTAGCTGTGTTTATGAGATGAAGTCCTTGAATGTACTGTATCAGCATACAGGAAACCACACCAAGTTTAGCTACAGTAACTTCTTCAATGAAGGACTCTTATGTTTAGCATTAACCCTTTGAGGACCAGGCCCAAAATGACCCAGTGGACCGCGCAAATTTTGATCTTAGTGTTTCCGTTTTTCCCTCCTCCCCTTCTAAGAGCTCCAGCACTTTCAGTTTTTTATCTACAAGCCATGTAAGGGCTTATTTGTTACAGGAATAGTTGTACTTTGTAATGGTTTCTTTCATTTTACCATAACATGTATGATGGAATCCCAAATATATTATTTATGTACATGCAAAGAAAAAAACACACAAACGGCGCTGCATGTGCAGGTCAAAACACACTTTGGAGAAACATGCATATGTGTGCAAATGCACGCTCATCTGAGTGGGTCGTACACAATTAGGCACGACTCTAATAAGCGCTCTGGATCAACGGGGGATGCTGCCTTCCACCTTCCGATTCTCCAAAGTGGATCCTCGGTGTCAGTCACAATAGTGGTAAACAGAAGAGGTTGGTGGGATTTGTCTGGCGCAACCACCCCTATTGGAACACCGGCCACGTTCCCCTGTAACTTCTCTGAATGAGGAGAACTCCTGGCACTGGTGTGAAGTCAAATTCAGGCTTTTATTTGATGCAACGCGTTTCGAGGGTGCAATCCCCTCTTCATCAGGCATAATACAGGTAACAATATATTATTATATATTCGTAAATATATTATTTATGAAGATATAAATAGGTGAAATCGCAAAAAAGAATGCAATATGGTAACGTTTGGGGGGTTCCTGTGTCTACGTAATGCACTATATGGTAACAGCGACATGATACTATTATTCTATAGGTCAGTCCGAACACAACCACATGCAGGTTACACAGATTCTCTAATGTTATATATTTTTTTTAAATGAAATCCTTTTTTTTGGCAATTAATTATAAATAAAATGGGACTATTGTGACGCTTCAAACGGTTTTATTTTTTCACCTACGGGGCTGTATGGGGTGTCATTTTTTCCGCCATGATCTCTAGTTTTTATTAATACCATATGTGTGAAGATCGGACGTTTTGATCACTTTTTATTAATTTTTTTTTATATATAATGTAACATAAAATCGGTAATCCGCGCACTTTTTTCCCTCTTTTCGTGTACGCCGTTTACCGTTCGCAATGACGCTTGTTATATTTTAATAGATCGGACAATTACGCACGCTACGGTATATTATATGTTTATTTGTTTATTTATTTTTATATGTTTTATTTATATAATGGGAAAGGGGGGTGATTTCAACTTTTATTGGGGGAGGGGTTTTGGGGTAGTGTAATAGTGTTTTTAACTTTTTTTTTTTTTACACATTTGAAGTCCCTTTGGGGGACTTGTACATAGATTAGTTTGATTTTTACACTGATCATTGCTATGCCATAGGCATAGCATTGATCAGTGTTATCGGCGATCTGCTCATTGAGCCTGCCTGTGCAGGCTCAGTGCAGCAGATCGCCGATCGGACCGCACGGAGGCAGGTGAGAGACCTCCGGCAGTCCGTTTTACCGATCGGGACCCCCGCAGTCACACTGCGGGGGTCCCGATCAGTAAGTGACAGGGGACTCCCCCTGTCACTCACACTTAAACGCCGCGGTCGCGCCGCGATCGCGGCGTTTAAGGAGTTAATGACACGCGGCAGCGCGATCGCTGCAGCGTGTCATTGCCGGTGAGGTCTCGGCTGCTGATTGCAGCCGGCCCCCACCTGCTATGAAACTCGCTCCGCTCCGGAGCACGCTTCATAGCGGGAGAAACACCCAGGGCGTACAGTTATGCCCTAGGTCGTCTGGGGACAGACTTCCATGGCGTAACTATACGCCCTGGGTCGTCTAAGGGTTAAAAGATATTAATGGACAATTGAACTGAAGTTAAAAGGGGTTAGAGAACTTCTGAAACAATAGTAACTGCAGCAAATAATATAAAATAACTAAAAAATAAAAATATTGCACAAATTCTCCACCAGCTCCAGCAGGGCTCTTAGTTTTTGTTTACAAGTTGATGGTACATGACTGACTCAGTGATCTTTGGGGTCATGTATGATGCTAATGGCAGTCCCCTATTCACAGGATATCGCAGGTGGTTTGGAGGTCAGACCCCCGTATTCTCTTACTTTGTCCCCTATCCTGTTGATAGTGGGAAAATTAATTTTACTTGGAATACCCCTTTAAGGGGTATTCCTGCATACAGAATAAACATACCAAACATCTTATGTTTACCTCTCCGCACTCTTCTGGTGTCCTGTTGCGGCATCTCCGAGCCCCGCCACTTCCGAGATGGTCTCGTCTTGTCAATGATAGCCCACTCAGCCACTCACTGGCAATGGTGCTGTACTCTCTTAGTTGCTAAATGTCTAAGTGGGCTCTCACTGTCAAGACGAGTCTGTCTCGGATGTGGTGGGGCTACAGTCAATAGGGACACCTGAGATGTTGCAGGAGGACACCTGGGCAGTGTGAAGAGGTGAGCATAAAATGTGTGTTATGTTTTCTTATAGGTCAGTGACATATACAAGGGTTTTCTTTTTTATCACGGGAGTACCCCTTTAAGAGAAATACTATGGCATACACTATGTATATCCTTATAGGTTAACTACTTTTTAAACATTCAGGCCACAACCGCACATCTATTTTTGATGGCCATTTTTCCGGATCGCCATATTTCCAGATGCTGTTTACTGAACAGCAACCTGAAGTAATAGGCATGTGCATTATTTTAATGCCCGTTCTAAAGAACGGGTGTTAAAATAACAATGTGTGAACACAGCGAGCGGCATTGTATTGACTTTAATGCAATGCCACCTCTGCAGTAAAGAACGGATGCTGCTTCCATTGCAATTAGCGTCCTTTCTTTACTGAAAAAGAATGTTGCGGAAACATAGCATTACAGTGGCAAATCAAACAAGGATTTTTTGCTTCTTATTAGTCCATAAATACTAAATTTCTGCTTGGCTTGGTAACAGTTTGTCTTTACAGGTGAAATGTTTGTTGACTGAGCTAAATTACTCTTAGTATTAAAAAAATAATCTGAAAACAACACAGTACAGCAGCCTGTATACAAGCAATCAGAACTAAACCCCAACTAAATCCCAGACCAATAAGTATTTATAGCCCATCTATCCTTGTGATCGAGGTCTCTAGCAGTCCCCTTGGGGCTTTTCACTGACTTATGTGAGATTGATTTAGATACTTGCACAAAGAGCCCATAAACTGAAAGAAATTAAATAAAGATTTCATAGTAAATCACAAAAGCTCGTTTCCCTCATTAATAGTCACATTACATGACATAATAGGCAGGGATAGGCCATTACCAGTGAATATCCAGGAGAGCTTTTAAGACAACTGTGCTGGATGTTTTAGCTGAAAGGAATCCTGTGATTTATACATTTCAGTTTATTACACGGTTAAAGCCATCAGACCTGTATTCAAGCATCTTTGTATAATTTAATAATAAGTGGACGTAAAAGTATTCAGCTGTAATATAAAAGCCGGGTATTGTAAACTAGAGATGGTAGAGCCACTGATTATTATACAGCTCTCAATTTGCATTAAAAAAATAGTTCTTTCCATATTAAGAACATTCTGTACAGTAGAGCAACTGAATACATTAAATATATTATATATGTGTATTACTGATATAGAACTATACAGGATTGAACCATTTGGGCCATCTAGTCTCTCCTTGGATAGATAGATAGATAGATAGATAGATAGATAGATAGATAGATAGATAGATAGATAGAAGAGGACTTCCGGTTCCGGCGCGTATGGGATGGCAGCAGTGTGAGTGAGCTCCTCCACCCTCCGCTCATAATATCGCTCCCCGCTCTGACTCCTGACATTACCGGCCCTGCCGGACCACATCTCTGACTTCTCTAAGTGCCGAGGAGTCGGAGGCACCACTTCATTAAGCGGGGAACCAGTTATACACCTCCCCATAAGCCCTCCTTCATTTACCTCACAGCTCTGTCACAGGGACACCTAAGATGGCGCCGACACGAGGTGCTGCTGCTGAGGCACACACAGAGGAAACACATACCTCACAAACCCCAGTGCCGGACCTCTGTGACACCATAATACCAGGACTAAATATGTCTTGCAAGGCACTGGCAATTCAAGTGTCCAAGATGATATTAAATGACATAAAATCCTCTCTTGAGGCCACTATAGTTTCCTCCCTAGCAACCATACAGGGAGATATAGCAACGCACACCTCACAGATTACTGAACTTCAGGAGAGAGTCAGCCTGTTAGAAGATGAAATACATTCTACAAAAATAAAACTACAACAGAATATAAATGTCACAGCTTCATTGCAAACAAAGACTGATGATCTAGAGAACCGCTCTAGGCGCAACAATTTACGTATTATAGGTTTACCTGAATCCATTTCAGCTATGCAATTACATGCTATATGTTCTCTAGAAATTCCCCAAGCCTTGGGTATCCCAGGTCACATTACTGTGGAAAGAGCGTACCGTGTGGGACCTCCACCAGCAAAACAAAAGCAAGATGCAAATCAAAAGGAACAGAAACCCAGACAAGTGTTTGTCAAGTATCTGAATTATAATGATAAAAACAACATTTTACAAAGCTTTAAAAAATCTACAGTTGATGTTGCAATTCGCGGCCACAAAATCCTCATGTTTAATGACTACTCCGCAGCAGTGGTTCAAAAACGTAAAGCTTTTGCACACATTTGCTCGACATTGGTAAAAAATCAAATACGATTTGCTCTTCTTTATCCTGCCATACTGAAAGTTTTCAAATCGGATGGTTCAGCCTCTCTTTACAGTTCTCCTGAGGAAGCCATTTCTTCCCTTAAAGATGTAAAGGGTCTCACTCCACCTATTCAAGACAAGCACAAGAGACGACGTTTGGATAGTCCTACTGACACGGTAGAAAAAATGGAATGATTATGAACTCCATCTCTATTCTGTTTGACGCTATGCTGCTCATTAAAACTGAGTATTTTTCTCTATTTAGTCCTATATATGTTGACTAAATACTATATTAGGGGCACCTTGTTACTACATTATTATTTTCTTTAGTCTGTGGTGGTGTGTGTGTCTGTGTGTAAGTATGTATTTATGTATGTATATATGTATATGTGTGTGTGTGTGCATGTATATGTATGTATAATTCCACCTTGTATGGTTTTAGGTTTAAGTACAACTTCTTTAAGTACTAATCATTATATACTGGCTCTTCCTTTTATTTTATTTTATTTATTTGCTTCCCTGTGACAACTCACACATTTCTCAGGAGGGTAGGAATGTGTATGTCTTTAATTTTAATATATAATCATTTAGTGGAGCGGAGGTTGATGTGACCTCTCCAACAGTTGTTTCTTTCTCTTTATTTCTTCTCGATAATGCGGAGTTTGCGAATGCTCCGAACATTGGACAATACGAAAAAGGTGAAGTCCACATCTCACTTTATTCGCTTAGTTTATATTGTTAACTGTTTTATTCTTAGGTATATCACCTTTAGTTTGTCTGAAAATGCTACATGCTATCCTCTTTTTCTGCCTGAAAGGGTTACCCACTATGTTATTGTGCTTCCAGGGTCTCTTCTTAACACCTCCTCTTCTATTAATATTGTATGAAAATAATCTAAGAGGACTTCTATACTGAAACACCTTAAGAGACTTAGGGCCGATATAGTATTATTGCAAGAAACACATTTAACTGAATCGGATTATTTCAGATTCAAACATTTTTGGGTGGGTGCAGTTTATGGTTCACCAGCTATTAACCGTAAAGGCGGGGTAGTTATTCTTACACATAAAAATTTAGCCTGTACGGTATTATCTCAATATCAAGATGATGAAGGCAGGATATGTCATCTTCTTATTGACACTCCAGCGGGCAAATATAGCATATATAACGTTTATGGTCCCAACACTCAGAGACCTGATTTTTTTAAAAAAAATTGGAAAGTCTCATTCTGCAAGATGACAATAATCTTAAAATAGTTGGTGGAGACCTAAATACTGTTCTTAATACAACTGAAGATAGAAACTAAGACCCCTACTGTATATACTTCATCAGATAATATTTTATCCAACTTCCTTAATTCTACCTCCCTATCTGATTCTTGACATCATCTACACCCAGATGGTAGAGAATACTCTTTTTACTCTCACTCCCAAACTGCCTGGTCAAGAATAGACTACTGTTTAGTGTCACCGGACTCTCTTGGCAGAGTAGAAGACTCTGAAATTCATGATATAGTAATTTTGGATCACTCCCCTGTTAGTTTACAATTAAGAGATATTTTTCAGAAGGGATCCGATATTATTTGGAGATTTCCTTCTCATTTAGCTAATGATGAATCATTTATCAAACTATTAAAAAAATGGTGGTCAGACCTCTATTCTAACAATGCTCAACATACACAATCCCCAATACTTTTCTGGGAGACTGCAAAAGCAGTTCTAAGGGGCCAAATAATTTCTTATGTGGCTGCCCAGAAACGTGAAGCACGTAAAAACTATCTTCAACTTTCCCAAGATCTGCGCTCTACATACACTCTTTTTCTGTCTTCCCCTACAGATGACAATAAATCTAAATGGACAGCAGCTAGACAAGCTTTCAAAATTGCACAGGAAAAACTCAATGCTATATATAGAGATCAATACATATCCCGTTTATTCCGCTATGGTAATAAATCAGGGAAAATGTTAGCTAACCTTGCTAAAGGACGTAGACCTACTACACATATCCCTGCTCACAAAGATACAGCGGATAATACACAAAAAGATCCTAAAGTCATATCACAACTTTTACAACAATTTTACCGCTCACTATATTCCAAAGATAGGCTTGATCTAGCTGCTGGTAAGAACTTTCTAGAGTCATTAACTCTACCTTCTCTTGATACACCTTCTCTTGATTCTCTCAACGCCCCAGTCACATTGGAGGAAATTACTGCCACTATCTCTACACTTAAAAATAACAAAGCTCCAGGCCCTGACAGCTATAGTGCGGAATTTTATAAATCTATGTCTTCTGTCATCTCCCCTACCCTTCTTTCTACTTTCCAAACTATTCTGACTGACCATCACATGCTTCCCTCGGGAGATACTGCATATATCAAAATACTACATAAACAGGGGAAGGATCCGACATCTCCTAATTCCTACAGGCCAATCTCTTTAATAAATGTAGACCTAAAATTGTTGGCAAAGATTATGACCAATAGATTGGCAGACATCCTACCATCACTAATAGGCAGCCATCAAGTTTGCTTTATAAAAGGACGTTCTGGTGTCACTAATATAAGAACGGTACTAGCGGCCCAGTCAGGTGTCCAATCTGGGGGTCGTTCCAGCCACTCTCCAGGTCTGTTGGCCATTGACGCCGAAAAGGCTTTTGATAATATCAGCTGGGAGTGGCTGGACATGACCTTAACAAAATTTGGTATCACAGGTCAATTCAAAGATTTTATTTCCACAATATACACATCTCCGAAAGCTAGAATTCATACCCCGGGTTTTCTTTCAGATAGCTTTCCCTTACAAAAAGGTACCAGACAGGGTTGCCCCCTATCCCCTCTATTGTTCAATTTGGCAATGGAGCCTCTGGCTAGATATCTTATTTCTTCTGACTTTTTCTCAGACATACGGGTTGGTTCCCAAGTCATCAAAGTTACATGCTTTGCTGATGATACTTTAATATATTTAGATAACCCAGATCTACATGTTCCGGCAGTATTAGATGCCTTAAAATTTTTTGGTTCCTTCTCTGGGTATAGAATCAATATACATAAAAGTCTACATATACATAAAATCAATATACATAAAAACTTCTTTACCTAACTCCACATAAGAGGTCTACTTCGGGTCCTGCGGGGGTCTCCATTGCTAAATCCTATATTACTTATCTTGGAATCCAGATTGGCAGAACTCCCTCCTCACTATATTCCCTGAACTATCGCCCTATAATTAAGAGAATAAAACAAGATCTCCAGAGATGGGAATCTCTACCATTGTCAATTCTAGGCCGTACCCACTTAATCAAAATGATGTGTTTTGGAAAACTGTTACATCCAATGCAAACAATACCCCTTTTACTCAAACATTCTGACGTTTCCCTACTCCAATCATATTTCACTAAATTTATTTGGCAATCAAAGAGACCTCGTATTGCCTATTCCACTCTCTGTCTCCCTACTTCTAAAGGTGGCGCTCAATGCCCAGATATTAGATTATATAATTTAGCAGCTCTCTTTCGCCATGCTAAAGATTGGATTATGGACAGATCATATTTCTCCAATATTTTGGCCTTTACCCACCCTGCTACATGCTAAATTACCAGAACTCCCCCCAGAAATTAAGAAAAGTGTTATCTTTAAAGACACCATTGCCACATGGAAGGCGATACGAAAATTATATGGTTTACCCTTTTGCCTATCGAAAAGATTTCCTCTGTAGCATTCACCACTTTACCCACCTGACTCAGACAAATTGGACTACCCAGAGTGGCAGAGTGCACATGTTTCTTCTGTTGGGGATCTGCTGGATACTAATTCCAGCACTTTCTTATCATGGGATATCGTCAGAACACGATTTAAATTGTCTTCATTTAATTTACCTCAATATGATTCTATAATTGAATTTCTTACTTCCAGAGTACGGGACATAGCAGAAGCAGAAAGTGATATAGAATTTGATAATCTATTCCCAACACCACCGGTTCATAATTCTTTATCACATACATATGGAGAACTTAGATCACGCTCTCAAAAGAATTTATCTAGACAAATTTTATTCTTAAAAATGGTCCTCCGTAATTTTTTCAGAGGATCTGACCCAACAAATATTGAGAGGATCTCAACTAGTGCATTCTGCCACTCCTAATGTGGTTCTACGTGAAATACATTTCCGCTTTATACACAAGGCTATATATGCCTTTAATATTCCTTTTTCCAACTCCCACACTGCTCACATAAACAGTTGCCCGAAATGTTCACTTCCTAAAGCAGACTTGTTTCATTGTGCCTGGACCTGCACGCGAGTGCAGGAATTTTGGGACTCTGTGCGGCTCTATCTTTTATCCATTTGGGGCCATGCCATACCACTTCTGCCTCTAAGTTATCTTTTTCATTTTATTGATATAGACTCTACTACTCCCTCTCCTAAATTACTTACTTCTAAAGGAATTCATTTAACTCTATTAGTTTCCCTGAAATGTTTATTAAGACACTGGATACTGGATACTCTACCAGACATTTCTGAGGTAATCTCCGCTCTGAAGGAGATCTTTCATTGGGAACTTTTGGATGTATTGCGCACCAAAGAAAAATCAACAAAAACATTTATGTCCAAATGGACACAATTTCTAATTCATGATTTTAATATAGAAGAGAGAGACTCTGTCATTAATCAATTTAAGGACACTGATTGGTATTGCATGGCCGCCCAAAAGGGAACTCTGGGAGCACTCCAAATATCTTAAGCTTTTCCCTTTCTCTGTTAAAGACAATTATCTCCATTCTATTGGTAGTGTCGTGGCAGGGAGGTATGAGGTAATTAGGGTAATTTAGTCTGCCACGCTTCAACTAACTGCCTATGTCCAGATTGGAAAATGGGGAAGTGTCGGCCGTCAGGAAATCACACCAACAACCAGTTTGGTCCAAGTTCCATATACACTTCTTTTATTACTTCCTTGATCCATACATTTATACGGTAGAATATAGGGGTGGTTACAATATGACATTATTACATTCCTCTTTGATCTAATTGGATTACACCAATTTCTATTCATTTATGCATTTTCTACTGCGTAGCTTAGGCCGTTAGACTCTTGTAGTAGTAACGTTTTCTATCTTCACACATCTTCTGGACGTGACTTCCTCTAGCTTCCTCTGCAAACCACCAGCATACCATTCTTTGTCCAGGACAGGAACCATTAATCTTCCATGTGAAGGCTTGCCTTGCAGAAGCAGTTACGAGCTACTAGTGTATATATATATATATATATATATATCTGAAGCAGTTTGTTAAGAATTATATATTGTAATAAAAATCACGTGTTAGTATACATTGTAGATTTAAATGTTTCTCTTATGAGGGCCATACCTTTAACTCCATACCTGACAGTAGCATATTTGAATATCTGACATCTATACCATGTTTTAAGGTGATATTATAAATTACTGTTTTTCTACTTATGTTTTTGGTAAGACTCTGTTTTATTGAATATGATAATATATCTTTTAACGTTATTACAAAGGCTCATAGTATCTGTATGATATTGTAAACATACAATCCTTTGTTGCCTGTGAGCGACTTTCTTTTTGAATATGTATAGAATTTTCAATATGTTTGTTCAAATATTACATAAGCCACTAATAAAATATCGTTTTTTTTAAAAAAAAGATAGATAGATAGATTAATAGGATCAGCACTACAAAGCCAGTAAAAGGTGCAAGCAGGTCTCCATTAATACATATATACCAACAATCCACAGCACTCATGGAATAGTGTGCAAAAAAGCTTGTGTTGTTTATTCTATCCAGCAGTGCAGCACAGCAAAATCAAAGGCAACGTTTCAACCGCCTCTCACGGAAATTTTCAGGCATAAGAAATGGGCAATAATGCATATACCGGTGTCCAGTTATCATAACTACATATGAATGGCTATACAAAATTAAAACAACAATCATGTTTGCATTACATATTCATGATTTTATGTTAAAAACATTAGGGGAGAAATTTATCAAGACTGAGGTACTTAAAAAAAAGCCCCAACCCATTTTTCCTGGAAAGATTTACTAAGAGGTGCATGTCTCTTAGTAAATCTGTCCGGCCTTGCGCCTGGCACAGCAAATCTATGCCTGGTGTCAATTTGTATTATGATTTACGTTTGCAAGTGGGCACAAATCACGATAAATATGGCGCAGGAGGAGGTCGAGCCTCCTCCCCACTTTGTCGTGCCCCCCCTACCCGTCTATCAGGCAAGCAAGAGTTTTGGCTGGTGTACGCCATGAAGAAGGCAAGAATCTTCTCCCTGTTGTACATCCGGGTCGCAGCAGTTATAAATCTCCACCCAAGTGCTATCTATCTATCTATCTTTGTATGTTGTATAGCATAATTGTAGCATGGTAGTGAAAAATGAATGCAAACTTGAAAATTTTAAGATAAATATCATTACAGTTGCATTTAATTAAGTGCAATAGTAAGATTTCTAAATATTTATAAATGGCATCTGACTGCTAGGACCCCCCAATAATCATAAAAACGGTGCCCCCCCCCCCCCCCCCCCCTCACACACACACACACATACTATCGACATTACTGGAAGTGAATGTGCATTAGCTGGGAGCATTGGGAACCCTATTCTTATAATATCTAGTGGTCCCCATATAAATTAAGTATCTATCTTGTGGATAGGAGGTAAATGTTGTCAATGGGACAACTCCTTTTAAGTATACTTTGTCTGAAGTAGTCGGTCTGGCATCAAAGGTTGAGTTGCTGTAACATATGTACTATTGGAATATTCCCTGCAGCTGTCATACAGTGACATAGAAAGGACAGGTAGCTTATGGATTTGTCATTAACTTTTTGCTGACTATATTAAAAGCAATTTACAGTAGGGCTTCTTAACCTAAATCAGGAGAATATGCTATAATTGTTATTTAAATCCGTTTCTCAAGCGTTGAGATATAGGCTTTAGAAGTTTTATACAAGTTAGAGTTAAAGCCCACAAGAAATTCCCCAGGGCTGCGGAAACTCAGCAACATTCAGCCAGTTAATCTAAACACAGTGGGCATTTACATGCAGGCATGGGAGCGTTAGTTAGAAAAGAAGAGTCTAAACGTTGCTGGGCTTTTGCAGTGCAGTGAATGCCCAATGGGCTTTATCTCCTAAATTGCATAAAACTTATATATAAAGCTTATATCTTAGCACTGGAGCGATGGATTGAAATAAGAGTTTTATCTCCTAATTTAGGATAAGTAGCAAAAAGATGCTGACTTTAGTAAGCAAAAGCTGCTCACATGTCCACTTTAAATTGCCCCTAACCTTTTTATCACATGATTAAGCAGCACAGCTCTCTCTATACTAGTGGAGCAAGCTTAGCAGACTAGTTACAAATATTGCCTTTCTCCAGTTACATATTAAAATTGGCCCAAAAAACACTCTGACTCTGGGATAGGTTAGGGGTAGGTTCCTGGATAACATGTGGTGACCCAAACACATTGTGAGGCTTATTTAGGTTTCTGATTAGGAGTCTTATATCCTCCATGTAAGACCACGGTAGAGGTGTGGAGGCTATCAATCAAAACAACTCTGTAATAACTAACTAAAAGGTCACCAATAGCTACCCATAAAATAAACAAATTACTTCTACAAATCATGATATAGCTGCTGCTCCAAAGCCCATGAACCTTTACTTACACTTCTGCAATGAGATGCTCCTTAAGGCATATCCGTATTTAAGACTCCATAGTATCAGGATCAGAATCAGGGCTCATTTTACGGCCAAACTGGGAAGCAGAGACATTTATCCATCATCCCAACCTTACAGGAAACTCCATTGTAAGATAAAACACTCGGATTACTATTGAGCAAGCCATAAACAGGCACAGACACAAACATAAACCGAATAGGGAAAGACATTTTCAGAGGGCACTGCCACCTTCTGTAATAAAATCTAACAAAAGGAAAAAAAAAAGATAAACACCTTCATCATTCTATAAAACACAAAATATTTTGCTTTCCGGACGTTATTAGTATACATGCTAGAGCTTGAGGTTTCGTGCCGAGACCAAAAAAAAAAAGAAGAAAAATAACTATTTTTATCCATAAACTTCAAACACTGGAGAGTTAGCAGTTTCTAGAGTAAACTTATTTGGTATTCATTGGTAGGGAAAAAAAACCTCTTATATAACGTATGCTTTGATCTCCATACACTTTTAGGCTCAATTAATACTAGACTGAATTAAAGTATTGTGACCCACTTATAATTGGGCTCTAATTATATCTTCTTTGGATAAAAGTCTTTAGGAACCTGCAGGGTTTATCCTGCTGATTTCCTGCATCCGTATGTGTGGTCATGATACCTCTGTACGACTTCACCTGTCACATCCCATCCTCTACTCATTTAATGCGGCTCCTTTTTTCCAGACAGGACACCAGGAAGGCTTTGAGCTGGAACACACCATGCATGCAGCCTTCTTGTGGCTTTTATGCTTTTGAAATCCTGGCATAGTTTTAGACTGTTCCGCACAGCTTCACCCAAACTGATTTATTTGCAAAGTCATAGCAGTAGGATACTTTTAAAGTACAGTTCTTCTTAATGTGTATTTTATCTATGTCATGGTTTTCATGGATTTTTTTACAACAATGACCTTCTGCAATGTTCATGCTGCTTGTTATTCTAACCTGTTAAGCGAGCATGAAATGAAGTCTACACGTGTGAATAAATGGAGTCATGCGTCAGAAATTCAAATATGTTGTTGACTTTAAGGCTGCGGCTGAAAAGTTATGTAGTTGCAGTATAGAGACTGGAGATGAGCGAACTTACAGTAAGTTTGTGTCTGCGCAAATCCGATCGATTGATCGTTAGGGCTGCATCCATCTTCTCCAGGCTGAGGAATCCAAATTGTGAGTGATCAGGTTCACGGAAACCCAAACTTACTGTAAGTTCAATCATCTCTAATAAAAGCATAATGGAACAAATTTACTATTGCAAAAAAAATCTAAAAAAAAATTGTCTTGGCCACATTTATTATGAGATGTGTCTGATAAAGGAGTTTGGACTGTCTAGTCTAAATTTATGACATACAGTATAAGAATTGGAGAGTTTTGGTAAATTTGGGTCACTGTTTTATCCATTGTATGAAATGAAGCACTATAATTATAGGAATAAAGAAGAATGGGGTAAGCCCAGCCCAATGCACACATCATACATCATAATATTAGATTTAACAGTGAAGGCATTAACATACAACTGGCATAACCCAGTGCACAATGGTGGGGCAGCTGTTTTGGGTATGATGGTTAATGTGCAGGTCAATCTATTCATTGCCTAATTGGTTTATTGATGAGCGGCGTGTTCTCCTGTGAGCATATGCTCCAATATGTCTCTTGGGACACTGTCTCTGTACGTTCAGCATTACGGCAGTGTTCACCACAGAATAAGACCAGTTGGAGGAATGATTTCTTTTCTCCCCCAGCACAGCCATATTGTGTTAGACATCAGTCAGATACAATTTCTTGTGCCGTCCTGACAGCATTCTTCTACTGAACTGCTACACTTGCCTGTAGTCCATGTTTCAGAATGAAAAAGCTTTGCGTGCTGACCTTGAGAAATCAGTAGAATAAGACAGACTGGAGGATTATACACTAGGCCTGACTAGTATTATAAAGGGATAGATAGATAGATAGATAGATAGATAGATAGATAGATAGATAGATAGATAGATAGATAGATAGATAGATAAAAATAATAATAGTAAAAATAAAATTTTGCCCATTCTAGAAAAGGCCTATATGATTTTGCTGTGTGATAGTATGGTTGACTTATCATAGCTACCCCTCTAAGTTATAATTTTTTTAATCTATTTATATAGTGTCTCTGAACATATTCTGCGGCATAGTACATACATTGTCAATTTAAATTTCAAATTATTCTAACAGTATTGTTTGGAGTTTGCAAGGATACACAGGGAAACTATACAAAATCTATGCAGATGGTGCAGATTCAATCCCAGGTCCCCAGCACTTTAAGACAACCACAAGTGTTGAGTGGACTTGCCAAATTGTTCGGGTTCAGCAACGCCCTCCATTGCCGAATGTTTGACATTTGACTCCCATCAGCTCGAAAAGTTGGATGCTGCCCTAGGGATGCCAGGAAAACATGGATACAGCCTATGGCTGGGTTCACACTACGTATATTTCAGTCAGTATTGTGGTCCTCATATTGCAACCAAAACCAGGAGTGGATTAAAAACACAGAAAGGCTCTGTTCACACAATGTTGAAATTGAGTGGCTAGCAGCCATATAACAGTAAATAACGGCCATTATTTCAATATAACAGCCGTTGTTTTAAAATAACAGCAAATATTTGCCATTAAATGGCGGCCATCCACTAAATTTCAACATTGTGTGAACAGATCCTTTCTGTGTTTTTAATCCACTCCTGGTTTTGGTTGCAATATGAGGACCACAATACTGACTGAAATATACGTAGTGTGAACCCAGCCTATGGCTGTATCCATCTTTTCCAGGACTCCCTAGGGTGTCATTCATCTTGTCCAGCCTCTTGGAGTCAAATGTCAAACATTCGGCAATGGAGGGCGTTGCTGAACCTGTACAATTTGGCAAGTCCACTCAACACTTGTGGTCACCTTAAAGTGCTTGGGACCTGAGATTGAATCTGACCAAGGGCGGCACCAGAACAGTTTGGCAAATCCTCTTAACACTAGATCCCTTTAGTGGACGAAGAGAGTGCAGCAGCGGCGAAACGGACTGGGGCAGCAGGAGCCGACAGTTTATGTGACCTGATGTCACCAACTTTACAGAAAACTGAACACTAAACACTATGACTGGTGCAAACTGGCCACAGAAACCAATCACAGCTCAGCTTCTAGCTCTGGTGAAAGGAAAGAGGAGCTGTGATTGGTTGCTGTGGGCAGTTTGCACCTGTCTAAATTTTACACCCTTTGATAAATCTCCGCCTATATGTGCATTTCTCATAATAAGTGTCTATCAGTAATTTTCATAACTTTTGTTGGGCAATAACATATTTTAAAATGGATTATGCCCGGAATTCTCCTTTAAATCTAAGTGTGCTGTAAGTCTTTGTGATTTATCCCTGACATCACTAATATGGATAAGTAACACCACTCTTCTGGCCCTTACCTCTTAATATACATTATAACCCATAAGTACTCATTAACCTCTCCCCTTTAATGCCGTAATAAAGTGTTATTTGCTATTCTGAGTCAGAAGACATTCATCATTTTTGGGGTGACCTTTTAGATGAGGATGTCTATAGCGCAGTGTAAATGGTGATGCACTTCCATTAGTAGCTTCATATAGAGCGCATTGTTGTAGACACTCCGAAGCAGCGACAATTGATCACAGCTGCGGATTGGGGTACACTTCCTTACAGACTTCTATAACCTTACTGTAACAACAGGTACTCTTTGTACTTTCTACAGTTCCTGCATCCTGGAGAACAACATCATTCAGTATTGTTGGATTAAGTGCTTTAAAATAGATTCACTTCCCCTTTTCTGACATTTCAAGTAATATTTAATAGCCCCACCTCAGAAAGCGGCCGCGGGGCACACTTTTTAATGACTGTAGAACTCATGTGACGTTATGCCTCGGAAGTAAAGTAGTAATAATTAATGGCATGAATATGACAGGCAGTTACCTTTCCTCTATAGCTCCCAGTGCATGGCTGGGAATAGGCAGCCATCAATAATTGATATTACATTGTGCACACAATCCAAGCCACTGGGAGCCACCACTATTCACATTCTTAGCCTTTCTCGCTGAGGTTATGCTCCTGTTTGATAGAAAGGATGAAGAATGACCATAAAAGTGATGCTGTTGATGAAAAAGTTGTCATAAGTGATATCAGCGTTTCAATTTCTCTTCCCATACATTCAATGAATGGCAATTTTTCCACCATTGAAGTCATCGGGACATTGTTTTTTTTATCCATTTTAGCAATGAAATCCATGATACAGAAAGATTAATATGATCCTTGACATCCATCACAGTGATGTGCTGATGCTATTAGCTGACACTATTATCACATTGTAGTCAATGATAAATAATGGATGGCCTGATGGCTGGGAGGAAGGATGTTGTGCCAGACCTAAATAAAAAAAAATAAATATATATATATATATATATATATATATATTTATATATATATGTGTTGCAAGCAATGCTTAATGCACCTTATGGGCAGGGGCGGTCTTGGCATTTCTGGGGCCCCAAGTGAAGTTATGTCTGGGCACCCCCCCCTCGACACGCATTCCACAACAATAGACCGCTGTGTGCTGCCCCCAGTAGTATATATCCCTTGTGCGCAGCCGCCAGTAGTATATACCTCTTGTGTGCTTCCCCTTAGTAGTATATACCCCTTATGTGCTTCCCCCAGTAGTGTATAGACGCCTGTGTGTTCCCCTAGTTATATATAGCCCCCGTGTGCTCCCCCAAAAGTATATAGACCCCCTGTGTGCTGTCCCAGTTGTATATACCCCATGTGCTGCCCTCAGTTACATATACCCCCTGTGTGCTCCCCCACTAGTATATAGACCCCCTGTGTGCTCCGTCACTTGTATATAGCTCCCCCGTGTGCTCCCTCAGTGGTATATAGCCCCCCCTGTGTGCTCCCCCACTTGGATATAGACCTCCTGTGTGCTCCACCACTTGGATATAGACCCCTGTGTGCTCCTCCAGTAGTATATAAACCCCCTGTGTTGTTCTCCCAGTAGTATATAGACCCCCTGTGTGCTCCACCAGTATTATATAGAGCCCTGTGTGCTCCCCCAGTAGTATATAGACCACTGTGTGCTCCTCCAGCAGTATATAGACCCCTTGTGTGCTGCCCCCAGTTATATATAGACCCCCTGTGTGCTCCCCAGTTATATATAGACCCCTGTGTGGTCCCCGTTATATATAGACCCCCTGTGTGCTTCCCCACCAGTAGTATATAGACCCTCTGTGTGTTCCCCCAGTAGTATATAGACCGCTTGTGTGCCCCACCAGTAGTATATAGACCTCTGTGTGCTCCTCCAGTAGTATATAGACCCCCTGTGTGCTTCCCCAGTAATATATAGACCCCTGTTTGCCCCCCAGTTATATATAGACCCCCTGTGTGCTGCCTCAGCAGTATATAGACCCCCTGTGTGCCCCACCAGTAGTATACAGACTCCTGTGTTCCCCTAGTAGTATATAGACCCTCTGTGTGCCCCACCAGTAGTATATAGACCCCTGTGTGTTCCCCCAGTAGTATATAGACCCCCTGTGTGCCCCACCAGTAGTATATAGACCCCTGTGTGCTACCCAGTAGTATATAGACCCCCTGTGTGCTCCCCCAGTAGTATATAGACCCCCTGTGTGCTCCCCCAGTTGTATATAGACCCCGTTCTGCTGCCCCAAGTAGTATATTTTTGGTGGAAATAATGGAAACAAATTTTTTTTCATGGCCTTTTATGTGTTTTGGCTAAAAAAAAAAACAAAACCAAAAACACTGAAAATAGGATATTGATAAGGAAATGAAAGGACATTGTAGAACGGGTCCAAAGACGAGCTACAAAAATGGTGGAGGGTGTGAGGCATAAAACATATCAGGAAATACTTAAAGGGGTTGTCCAGTGTGGGGGCACTTTTTGGGGGGACCGGGAAGGAGGTGGCTGAAATAAAAGACGTCCACTCACCTCCCCGGTTCCAGTGGCGGCTCACTCATCGCGGCGCTCCAGTCTCCGGTTCCCGGCCACTTCCGGGTGTCTGACGCCGCCCGAGACGCTACGTCTCAGGGCCGCTCAGCCACTCAGTGAAGGAGGTGGGATCCGTGTGAAGTCCGCTCGGATCCGGCCTCCTTCACTGAGTGGCTGAGCGGCCCTGAGACGTAGCGTCTCGGACGGCATCAGACACCCGGAAGCAGCCGGGAACCGGGGACCGGAGCAACGCGATGAGTGAGCCGCCGCTGGAACCGGGGAGGTGAGTGGACGTCTTTTATTTCAGCCACCTCCTCCCCCCAAAAAAGTGCCCCCACACTGGACAACCCCTTTAAAGCGTAACTGTCATTTCAGGGTCATTTTTTTTAAAAAAACATTAAATATCAACAGTACAACCGATTTTAAGAAACTCTGTTATAGGTTTTATAAACCAAAAGAGTTTCCTTCTGGACTGAAAAAGCAATCTACTAGCCTCCCCCCTGACTTCAGAAGAAGCAGGATTTCTGTGTCCATTATGTGGCTATGGAGAGGGGAGGGGCTGTTAGGAGTGACTGAGCACGGAGCAGTCTTGCAAAGCACAACACTCTGCAATCTTCTCTCAGTAAGTTCATAGATAAGCACTGACCTTTCTGACCCCAGAATCCTGCGGTTTAGGTGCCCAGACAGTCTAGAAACAGCTGACCTTCATGTCACCTCTTCCTGCTCCCTCATCTCTCTCAGCCCCTCCCCCCTCCATAAGGATAGAATGGAGAGAGCAGAACCCGTCTTCACTGGCTTCTCTGTAATGAAGACGTGTTTGCCTGATAATGCACAGATAAGAAGTCAGGGGGGGAGGCTGGGAGATTGCTTCTTGAGTACAGAAGGAGGCTTTTTTGGCTGATAAAACCTATTACAGAGATTCTTAAAATAGCTTATACTACGGATTTCTGCAATAAAAAAAAATATGACAGTTACGCTTTAAGGATTTGGATCTGTATAGTTTGGAGGAAAGAAGAGAAAGGGGGACATTATCGAAACCTTTAAGTACTTAATAAGGTTCAGGAGGGAAGTGTTTTTAAAACTGAACTCAAGAACAAGAGGACACAGTGAGAGGTTATCTGGGGGAAAGATCAGAAGCAACATGAGAAAATATTACTTTAATGAAAGAGTAGTAGATACTTAGAACAAACTTTCAGCAGATGTGGTTGGTAAATCTACAATAACAGAATTTAAACCTGCCTGGGATAAACATATATTCTAAGATAATAAGAAGGGAAATACTAAAAAGGCTGACTAGATGGACCCAGTGGTCTTCTGCTGACCTGCTTCTTCTATGTTTCTAGAACAGAATATTCCAGTAAATAGGTAGTGATAGATATGAACAGGCTTCTAGTGGTGCATGGCATTCAGTATCATATAATATATAGATATAGGCACAATAGACTAGAGTGGACCCTACTGAATTCCATGGGAGAATTTTCTAAACATGCTCTGTGACCTGTGCAGAGTTCATTATAAAGAGAGAGGGAAGGATGAGCTCTAAACAACACCCAATATAAATAGCCTGATCTGCCACTGAAGGGTCTGAAGACTTTCCAAATGCACTGTATACATCTGTTCAATAACAGTTACCATTAGTAGGCATACTAAGACCAATAAACTCATACATTAACAATTGCCTGAATTTGCGATAAATAAATAATTCAATGTGTACACATGTGTGCATATGGGAAAACAGTGATCTCTTCTATCCTTAGGGCCCTATTCCACCGGACGATTATCGTTCAGATTATCGTTAAATCGTTCGAATCTAAACGATAATCGTTCGGTTGAAATGCAGTAACGATTAACGACCGAACGAGAAATCGTTGATCGCTTTATAAGACCTGGACCTATTTTTATCGTTGCTCGTTCGCAAAACGTTCGCATTGAATAAGACATCGTTCGGTCGTTCGCAATAGATACGAACGCAATAGCGAAGAAATACGGAAGAAGAAACGATCGCAATTACGATCATAAGTAACGATTATCGTTCCATGGAAATGAGTGAACATTTTCAGGTCTTTCGCAATAGCGGTCGTTTGAGATCGTTAATCGTTAACGATTATGCTAACGATAATCGTCCGGTGGAATAGGGCCCTTAGGATAGGTCATCATTATCTGATCAGTTGGGGTGTGAAGCCCAGCACCCCCGTTAATCATCTGTTTGACTCATCTGTACTGGCCACATACACCGAGAATAGATCTGAAAGCAGACAGCTCTGCTCATTGCGTAGTGGCCATGCAGAGTTACTGCAGCTTGGTTTCTACTTACAGTACTTCAAGGAGAGCTGAGCTGCAGTACCCCAGCATGGCCAGTACCCAATGTATGGCGCTGTCTGCTTCCAGCTCTGTTCTTTGTGTATGTGGGCACTACAGCTGAAGCAAGCTGTTAACAGGTATTGGACCCCACAGAACAGATGTGGATTGAACATCAATAAAACAATTCCAGACAACCCTGTTACAGAGGAAACAGTGATGTTGGATGCGTTGAGATACGTTACGCCGTAGCATAAGACAAGTGGAAGAGTTATGACTGAGAGATGAAAGTCAGAAGCAAAGTGCTATGTTATTGTAACTAGATAGCGTGTACATTTCATACTCTGTGATAGCACAAGTCTGGGATCTGCCGAGCTGAGAAATGCTTTGGGGAGAACACAAGACATGCATTGAGGTATTGTTGGCTTATCTGTCAAGACACCTGGATGGTTCATTAATAGCAAACAGCTCACAACAAAATGAATGTGCTCAGGATACCGACACAGAGCATGGATCTTGTCTAACAGTCTTAACATCCGAGTGTACCATATTAATAGGGAGAAGAGAAGAATTGGAGGATTGCCATGGGAGACTGTGCCATTAATTTACTCTGTGCATTGAGGCTGTTTATGCTAAATGAACGCTCACTGCAAAGAAGGGGACAATTATTTACTTACTGGAGTTTGCAGCTGCATAGTAATGGCCAAAGAGAGGCACTTAAGGTTGGTTTACATGAAGATACATACATCTACATACAGCACGGACCTAAGGACCAGTGTAGTATGTCTGGGTAACCTATGCAATGTGAAAACTATCAGTGCAGAATCTAGAGATGTATTCACATACTATACAGAGTGTCCAGATATGAACAAGCTCAAACAAATGCAGCAGAGATGTGTTTGTCAATGCAACTATTTATGATTACACTATTTTTATCTGACATTTTATATATTATTGTGTTTTGTTGTGGGTAATTTTATGCCAAAGTATCAAATAACCACCAATCTCATTTGGTTATATATATATATATATATATATATATATATATATATATATATATATATACTCCCCCCCCCCCTTTTTTTTTTTTTTAAGGAACTACGCCAATACATCTGTAGGTGATGGCACATGACATAACCTTGCCCTCACTTTATGACTGGTAGGGAAGCTTTATAGGCCAGGTAGTGCTCCTGGGGAAATGTGCAGGTTCTCCTCCAGAAGAAAAAAAAAAGGTGGCTCTTTAGTGCCACCTATTGGAAGTAATGATGTTTAACCCATAAGATTAGTCTTAGAACATAACAAGAAGTTCCCAACAAAGGTAGAATTTCCTCCAAAAAGTATCTATCTCTAGACAGATGATTTGGGGCTCTTGTCTTGACCAGTTACAGATCTAGCTCTATGGACCTGAAGCTTCAGCGTATACATTGCTTCTGCTTGCAACATGCTACTTTTTTTTACTATTATTATTTAAGAGCAACTTAATTCTTTCTGACTATATTTTATATTTTTTCTTCATTGTTTTCTGTACATCCTCATCAGCAGACGACACATTTTATCTCCAATTCTGCAAAAAAAAACGGTGTTGAAATAAACGCTCCTAAACACAATGTTATAATGAAATGCACAATCACCTTTGAAGCACTTATGCCTTGGCGTTATACAGTACTCAGTGAATGGCCATCATATTTTATATAAATGGACCTAGCATAATGAGTTAGCATTTTCTGCATATTTGCTACATTAAACCCTAGGAATAAAGGATGTTTATTAACAAGGCTTTTTCTGTCTAGGTTTACAAGCAATGCTGTGTAGAGATGTACAACCTGATTCCTATAAAGGACAAGCTGTAACACTTGTGTTTTCTCTGGTATGACAGGGCATGATGTATCTGGAGGAACGCCGCTTGGTTCACAGAGACCTTGCAGCCAGAAATGTATTGGTGAAGTCTCCTAACCATGTGAAGATCACAGACTTTGGATTAGCCCGTCTACTAGAAGGAGATGAGAAGGAATACAATGCAGACGGCGGCAAAGTAAGCTGTTTTTTATTGCCTAAGATTATTATCCATAAGACAAAGTGTACAATGGTCTTATTGAAAGTTCTGTATTTATTAAAGAGGTACTCTGGTAAAATATTTTTTCCCCTTTAAATTAACTTCTGTCAGTAAGTTATATAGATTTGTAATTTACTTCTATTTAAAAATCCCCAGTATTCCAGTACTTATCAGCTGCTGTAGGTCCTGTGGGAAATGGTGCATTCTTTCAAGTCTAAAACAATGGTCTTTACTGCCATCTCTGTCCATGTCAGGAAGTAGTAGCAAATACCCATAGAAAACTTCTCTTGCTCTGGACAGTTCCTGACACAGACAGAGGTGGCAGCAGAGAGCACTGTTTCAGACTGGAAAGAATACACCACTTCCTGCAGGACGTACAGCAGCTAATAAGGACTGGAAGACTGAAAATGTTTAAATAGAAGCAAATTAAAAATCTGTATAACGTTCTGACCGCAGTTGGTTTGAAATTATTATTATTATTATTATTATTATTATTATTATTATTATTATTATTATTATTATTACTTGAGGGGTTTGTCCAGGGGACATACATTATTTTTATATGTCTATGGGTGGTGTAAAAAAAAAACAAAAAACAGCCATACCTCCATCACATCACTCCTCCATTTTGCTGGAGTTCCCCTTTAAACCAAATGTATTTTTGGTACATGCTGAACTTTATTTCAGAGAAACTAACCAAAAATGTAGTCCCATTACCTCCTCATAATAAGTCATTAACAAGTGTCAAGGAGGTTTGGCCTATCATTTACTGGGCACTGCTATACCTCCATGTGTTGTATGCCCATTCCTTTGCATACAGCACAGTAAGGCATGGCCATGCTTGGGCTCAGGGAACAATAGACCCCGCCTCCTTGACACTTTCCATTGCCTTGATAGGTTTGTTGTTTTAAGAAAAAAAAATTCTCTGGATTCTTTTACTCTCAGTGGGCCCTTGCACACTGAGCAATTCTCGAGGAATTGTAGCTGAAAGTTTTCAGGCAGAATTCAAGCAGAATTTAAGCCCCCCATTGACTTCTATAGGATTCCTCTAGCAGATCTACAGCAGAAAATTCTGCTCGGAAATTCTGCAGTGTGAACAACAGAGCAGAAAACCCATTGAACACAATAGGACTTTGCTCTGTACATATTTTACAGGAGGAATTTCAAGCTGAATTTCGAGCTGAATTTCAAGCTGAATTCCTCGCCTTTTCCTCAGTTTGCACATACCCAAAGGAGGTATTCAGCAGGTTGTTAGCCCACATCTCCAGGCTCACCCATACTACAATACAAGTAGAGACAAAGCACATAATGATGTTTCAGACTTGCACGTTGTAAGTTGTTGCACCTATTAGCCCTCTAAACTACGAGGCCTCGTATTCAGCTGTGAAGACTTCAACCCTAGTAGTCGAACACAATATAGGCTTTTAATAAATCACTGTGAAAAGAAAGCAAGCACAATTAGTTTGTGCAGCTTCTGTATATCCTCTATTTATTTCCAGAAATAACCTATTTATTATACACAGGTCTATGTAAATCTAATGAGCAAAAAGTTTCTTGCTGATTGTCATTAATTCCCATTAATCAAAGGTTGTGCACAGGTATAGCATACGCTTAGTCTAATTTTCTCTATACAGATGCCAGTGAAGTGGATGGCCCTGGAGTGCATTCATTACAGGAAGTTCACCCATCAAAGTGATGTCTGGAGTTATGGCAAGTATTGTACTCCCTATAGAGTATGGTTTTATAGAGTACTATTCATCGGGTAGAGCAGAAAAGTAATCTGGAATTTAATAACAGAGAACTTGTTTTTGCTTAGTCCCATCATCTCTTTCTTTAGCTATGTCTTCATTCTTCTCTTTGTTAAAGCGACTCTGTATCCACCGACCCTCCCCACCGAACCGCTAGTACCATCTGTTTGTTGAGAGTAAATCCTTACCAATTGTGTCTTTTAAAATGTTCCCGGTGCCTTGGTCAGAGCAGAAAATAAACTTTCAAACTTGCAGCACTGTGTCGTACTGTTGTGGCCTAGAGCGTCTGTGCCCCAGGTCTGTGACGCCTCTCTTTTCTTCCTACCCACCGTCCTCATCATGAAGAACACCCCCAGACAGGATATCTTTTGATCTCCTGTCTAAACAGTGCACACGTGCTATACCATACCACTGTTACCATACCACTGTTTAGTCCAGCAATGAATAGGGGGGCATTCCTAATGAGGAGGATGGGGTGGAAGAAAGGAGAGGAATCACAGACCTAGACCGCAGACACTTTAGGTCACACAAGTATGACACAGTGCTGCAAGTTTAAAAGTTTATTTTCTGCTCTAACCAAGGCACCGGGAACACTTTAAAAGACACGACCAGTAATAATTTACTCTCATTAAATGGATGGTACTAGCGGTTTGTTGGAGTGGGTTGGTAGTTACAGTGTCACTTTAAAGGGGTTTATAGTAAAATAGTTTAATGTATAGTATAGTATTGGTAAGTGTACTCACTGTATATACTGACAACAGCTTCCTGTGTACCTCATAGAGCTTCCCTCCTCCAGGCTGTGCTGTCCTGCTCTGTGGTGTTTCTGTACATAAGATGGCTGACATGGTGGAGCATGTGACTATGCCCCACCTCCCAGTGTCCACCACTGAGCCTGTATATGCCTATGGAAGACACTGGGGGTGGGGCATGGTCACATGCTCCTCCATATCGGCCATCTTATGGACAGAAACACCACAGAAAATGATCAAACCCAGCCTGGAGGAGGGCAGCCTGATTATAGCTCTATGAGGTACACAAGGAGCTGCTGTCAGTATATCCAGCACTACAAAAACATGGCCACTTTCTTCCAGAGATAGCACCACTCTTGTCTCCAGTTTTGGTGGGGTTTTGTGACTTCAGTGTAATCCACACCTGAACTGGAAGAAAGTGGTCATGTTTTTTAAAGCGCTGGATAACCCCATTAGGGTGCCCTCACACACACTTTTTGTCTAGCGTTTTTCAATGCGGCACATGGCTTTTTTTCATGATTTAGCTTTTTTTTCTGGCGTCTTTTACGTTATGTGTGAATGATCTTATTTATGGTTTAGGTCTTTTTGTGCACTAAACTTTTTGTCCTCTGCCATCACATGACCTAGCTGCTGGACCAAAAAAAGTGACAAAAACACCGGGGGGGGGGGGAGAACAAGCACAGCAATGGTGTTTTGGAGGCAACCAGAACAATCCCATTTAAAGTCTATGGGAGAAAAAAGCCCCACACACCCTCAGAGTGCTGTGTTTTGAAAAAAACTGACACAGAGCCTCAAAATTGCCATAAATGAGAAAAACCAACACCAAAAAAAAAAAAAACGCTATGTGTGTAAGGCAGACCATAAACTTCCAACAACTTCCAGCTAACATCTGGCCACTGGAGTTTTTGCAAAAAAAAGACAAACAAAGCCATGGCATTTTTATTGGGGTTTTTTCAGGATTTTAAGGCAGTGCGATGCCAGCCTTAGGTCTTATTCACACATCCTGTTGTCTGTAATTGTGAATCCGTAATCACGGTTCAACTTAAAGCACATTTATTTTTATTGGGCTATTAACCCAGTCCACGTTAAAGGGGTTGTCCGCGGAAATCTTTTTCTTTCAAATCAACTAATATCAGAAAGTTATATAGATTTGTAATTTACTTCTATTTAAAAATCTCAAGTCTTCCCATATTTATTAGCTGCTGGATGTCATGCAGGAAATGTTTTATTTTCAGTGAGACACATTGCTCTCTGCTGACATCTCTGGCTGAGACAGGAACTGTCCAGAGCAGGAAAGGTTTTCTATGGGAATTCATAGAAAACCAAGTCAAAGTTCCTTTCTTGGCCAGAGATGTCAGCAGAGAGCACTGTGTCAGACTGAAAATAAAACATTTTCTGCATGACATATAAAAGCTAATAACTATGGGAAGACTTTTTAATAGAAGTAAATTACAAATCTATATAACTTTCTGATATCAGTTGATTTGAAAGAAAAAGGTTTTGGCTCGATAACCCCTTTAATATTCGGTAATGTATAGCATTGGAGTGATAGCAATATCTGTGCTCCCAACCAGTTGACTGCTTCTTGTTATACGCAGCACACCCTCATAGATCTCCGGCTTCGTACATTATTTCTTTATTCGTTACAATTAGAGATGAGCGAACCGGGTTCGGGTTTGAGTTCCAAACCCGAACGATCGGCATTTGATTAGCGGTGGCTGCGGAACTTGGATAAAGTTCTAAGGTTGTCTGGAAAACATGGATACAGCCAATGACTATATCCATGATTTCCACATAGCCTTAGGGCTTTATCCAACTTCAGCAGCCACCGCTAATCAAATGCCGAAAGTTCGGGTTCGGATCGACTCCGATGAGGTTCGCTCATATCTAGTTACAATGTATACTTGTGAGAGCGGTTACTTGGTAGCTAAACCCTTTTTCAGACAGTGTGGGTTATAGCCATGTATGTTTTACAGGTGTCACTATTTGGGAGTTAATGACATTTGGTGGGAAGCCCTATGATGGAATTCCAACCCGGGAAATCCCTGACCTCCTGGAGAAAGGAGAAAGACTCCCGCAGCCACCTGTGTGCACCATTGACGTGTATATGGTTATGGTGAAGTGTAAGTAATGATAATCATTGTACCTGGGTCTATTTTATATGTGTTAATGAAAACTTCTACAAGATCTTTTGACCAAAACCTAGAATGAGTTTCACTACTAACAGAGAACTCCGCCAAATGTTTATCATCTTTATTAATGGTAACATCAATCATTTCATAGGTCGAAAATGTAATAATATATCTGCATAGGAAAGGTTTATGTTTCTGACATGATAAAACAAGAAGTGGTAGATGCTGGGACTGTAGAACCCCTCTGGAAGAGGCGTAGTAAGGGTTCAGCCTAGGGGGAGCAAGTGAGTCTTAGTGGGCCCCCAACCGATTATGTTGCCCATAGGGGACCTCAGCAGATGACAATGCTTTCCAAATAATAAAGGATATATTCTGCTACATTACCAATAGCCAATAGTAGGGATGATCCGAATCGAGTTCGCTTCGGGTTAGTACGAACCCGAACTCTCGGTAATGAACCCGCTGTCTGCCCTCTCCGTGCAGCGGGCGGATACAGCGGGAGGACCGCCTGGAAAACTGGGATACAGCCATAGCCATAGGCTGTATCCCAGTTTTCCAGGCGGTCCTTCCGCTGTATCCACCCTCTCCACGGAGCGGGCAGACAGCGGGAATCTGATGTCGGCCATTCGGGTTCATACGAACTCGAACCTCGGAGGGTTTGGACCATCCCTAGCCAATAGGGATTGAGAACAGTGTAAAAGGCTTTCTACATTTCACATATATAACTGTAAAAAAATTAAAGGGGCTATCCAGGATTAGAAAAGCATAGCTGACTTTTTTTTTTCCAGAAACAGTGCCACTCTGTTCATCAGTAAGGGCATGGTAGTGCAGCTCACTTCCACTGAAAGTGAATGGAGCCAGGTTGTAATACCACAATCCACCTAGGGGCAGGTATGGCAATGTTTTTGGAAGAAAGCAATATGTTTTCTTTAATCCTGGAGAACCCCTTTAACATGACTATCTCTGTCTATATACAATGGTACAGGCAATAAGCTTTTGCTATTACAAGGTATCAGCTGGTTGTGTCTTCATGTTAGGATCATACACATACAGTATGTACAATCTATAATACATGATAAGCTGCTAGATATCAATTTCATACTGAATCTATTCACCTCATCTTATCTATCACAAATATACCTAATCACTCATACCTATATCACTAATACTACTATACCAGGGGTATCAAACTCACGGCCCTTCAGCTGTTTCAAAAAAATTCCTTGGATAGACAAAACTTTAGCTGTCTAAAGATGATGGTAATTGTAGTTTTGCAACAACTAGAGGGATGCAGTTTAACACCTTCACAGTCATTGAATAAAATCCACTATATAAGCAAAATATTACCAATAATAGCAACATACACAGGACAAATAATACCCTCACACCATGACCACTACCCTCACCATACAGTGAATGGATAAAACCACTATACTGTCCCTAAATAAAATACACTATATAAAGACCAATATTCTCCCTAAGCCGTGACCATATAGATCCAGCTTTAGGGTGCCTTCACTAGGCTAGGTCCTGGCAGATCACTGTCATTACATAAACGCAGCGGTCTGAAGGGGTCAAGCGGCCGGCAGATTTACATACACGCATCGGTCGTTCAGACCACTGCGGGTATGTAATGACAGTGATCTGCCAGGACCTACCCGACTTGCAGCGTTATTAACACTGCGAGTCGGTAGGTGTGAAGGCACCCTTATACAGGTTCTGCATATCCCATAAGTGATTACAGTGCAGTTATATATAGTGCATGTATTCCCAATGCAAGCATCCCCCTGGCAGCCACCCCTTCCCCCAGCAGTCATCTCCCTGGTAAACCTCCTGGTGATTAGAACACACACCAGTAGACTGTAGCCCCAAACTAGGCACCCATGGTCAAATAGCCAGCACATTTCGTACACCACCCACATGGGTGAATCCTTCCCAGGAGTTAGCCCGCCCCCCAAACACACACACACACACACACACTTCCATAGGCATCCCCCTTTTTCCAGGTGCAATGGCCCACACACATCTAATACATAATGTATACCTACACATATATTGTAACTATGAAACTGCAGTAAATGTGCTTTTAAAGGGGTTGTTTACAAAAGAAAACATTTCTTTCAAATCAGCTGGTGCCAGAGATTTATAATTTCTTCCATTAAAAAATCTTGGGTCTACCAGTAATTATCAGCTGCTGTATGTCCTGCATGAACTAGTGTATTTTCTCCAGTCTGACACAGTACTCACTGCTGCCACCTCTGTCCGTAACAGGAACTGTCCAGAGTAGTACCAAATCCCCATAGAAAACCTCTCTTGCTCTCCAGACTGGAAAAATACCACTTCATGCAGGACATACAGCAGCTGATAAGTACTGGAAGTTGTTTTTTTTTGTTTTTTTTGTAGAAGTAAATTTCAAATCTCTGGCACTTTCTGGCACCAGTTGATTTTTGATTATTTATTTTTTTTGTGTGTGTTTTGTTTTTTTGTGAACTACTTTAATACTTCACATATCGATATGTATCCATATAGCTTTCATAGACCCAACCAGAAGGAGCTGACTGCATTCAGAGCTAATTAGCTGAACTTAGTGGAAGATGTATAAATCTATATGCAGTGAGCTCCCCTAGTGGTGACTCCAGGTAGCAAGTATGACAGTGTCTAATAAAGGATGGGAAGCAGTTCAGTGCTAAACCTTTATCCCACTGGCTGTACTGTCACCTGTCATTGGTTTAGGAATCAGTGACTGAATTTCACAACTCAAGAAAGATGCTGAATTTTTATCAGTTTTGTACAGAAAAATGTAGCCCATAGCAGCAACAAGGGACACGTCCAGTTTATTTTATAGCCCTGGAGCAGGTCAAGGGTGAAATTGGGTAAGTTAATTCTTAGCATTGCTGATTTTATTATCCTTCTGTTAAATGAATCCTTGAAAACGGGATATCTGGATAATAGACCATGATCCTATCTCCTACAGCCAAGTTGTTGATAGGAAGCACATGCTCTGCGCTGCTTTTTTTAAAATATTTTTTATATTTATCAATGTATAATTTTGTTCACTAGCATCTGTTTTACTGGTTCTCAGTCTGTGGATTAGGTCTGCGTGGGAAATCTAGAGGTGTTAACAAACCTCACTTCCTACATCCCCATCTGAATATCTGACAGCTCACTGCATTAAATACATGTCATTATGTAATGGTAGGAAATATGTCAATGTGTTATATTTACATGATAGAGAAATATTATGAAAGGTATAGAACATACGTAATTCATTAAAAATCAGTAGACCACGTAAGGCAAGGATTATATTAGGGTGTGTGATCCTCTTCTTTCCTTGTCACCTTCTGTAAACTAGGACAGCATAAAATTAACAAAAGGAAGAACCCTGGCACTCACCAAGTTAAATTATGCTTGTTTATTCAGTGCAAAACATCATAGGGTACAAGAGGATGCAGTTCAGCATATAGCCTTGAATGAAGGCCTTGGATGAAGAATATACAGTGTGCAGAAACATGTCCTCCTGTACCCTATGATGTTTTGCACTGAAAAAACAAGTACAATTTAACTTGGTGAGTGCTGGGATTCTTCCTATCGCTATATCTGAGACCACCGTCACAAAGTGCCGTTTCCCCAACTACACAGCATAAAATTGACATCTAGAACCCACAAAAGTCGTATTGGCTAGTGTCACTGTCGTTTACTTTTTTTTTTTGCAGAAATCAATAGTACAGGTGATTTTAAGAAACTTTGTAATTGGGTTTATTAGCCAAAAAATGCATTTTTATAATGAAAAAGCAGTTTGAAGCTTCTCTTCCTGTCTTCATGGTTTTCTTATGGAGAGCGGAGGGGACAACAAAGAGTTAATTTACAGCTACATCAACGGGCTATACCCTCTGAAGTCAACACTGACCTCTCTGACCTCTGAATATGGCTTTCACACAGGTCCCGCTGTGTAATGCTATGTTCTCTGCTCTCTGCTGCCGACTAATCTCTCTCCTCCCCCCTCCCCTATACAGATGTAGCCAGCGTTAACATGATCCCTGAAACAACAATTGTGTCAAGGAGCTATGTTAAGTCAATTAGAAAGTTGAGTTAAATGCGTCATTGTGATCAAGTTAACCCTGGCTACATCTGCATATATGTAAGACTTTTGGATAATATTTTTTAGACATGGCTGAGGGGGGACCTAATAACTACAGTAACAGAATTCTGTAAAAGATTTTAAAAAAACTATTAACACTTCTATTAGGCTATGTTCTCACTACATCTTTTTTTTTCTGTGAAAAACGTCCATCTTTATCAAAAGACAGTGTGACCCCAGCCTTACTGTGCAGCATTTTTTTTTTCCACACCTGCCAAAAATGTGTGCACAGTACTATGTGTATACCCAGGACCTTTAACTGTAACACGGCGGCATCCATTATTATTACTTATTTTCCAGAGCCTTATACAATCGATAAGGGATGACAAACAGAACATTAGAAAGTCGAAACATGTTATATGAATAAGGTAAATGGCAGACTGGTATATAGGGATAGAGGCCTCTGCCTGCTAGGGCTTGCAATCTACAATAAAGAAAAACACATAAGTGGGTTATTTACTGTAAAAGCAGTGAGACTATGGGACTGATTCTGTTGCTGGGTTGTGGATCTTGAGATTCATTTTAAGTATAGCAAGGTTTTCCTTCCTTTGGTGAAATAATGCTGCAGTGAAATAAGTTTCTACTAGTGAAACTAAGGATGGTTTGAGAACATGGCCGCTATAGTTAGAGCCCATATAGAGTAAAGCCCAATTACTAGTTATCTCCATGTAGTCTGACACAATTGTAGATGAACTGAAAATAAATCAATGGAAATTGAGTCGATTACATATGGAGCAATGGATAACATTTGAAGCATAGACCCATCTCTGGAAAACATATGCTTGCACATTAGGGAATTGGTGAATTGTCCATTTGACATTTCCCAAATAGATACAGCAAGGAAGGGATTCAGGTGTCATTTACCCTCTGTATTCTGTAAATAGTAGATGTACTGTGTCCTTGCTCTGTGTTACTGTATGTCTCCAGCTCTTACATGCAACGTGAATCTATTCTAAGAATTATAACAAGGTAGATGTTATTATTTTAAAACATATTTAGCCCCTAGAGACATATAAACCTATCCAGGACCAGCAATATAATCTTTATTAAAATACACACATCTGGTCCCATATATATATAATATATTTCCTATACGTTTCGGCACTAAACTGACCATACTCATGGTGAGGATTTCTATACACTGCAGAATGTGGGCCCTGGATGTCTCTTTCTGTGTGACGGATATGGGAGTTTAGGCTGTGCACCACTGAGCCCAGATGAGCTGTGTCTGAACTGTGTGTTATATTGCATCTTTATATATAGGGAGCCTATCACTACAGGTTGGGACATTAAGCCACCATCATGTCTCTATGCAACTGGTATTTAATGTCTCAAAGCTGCCTGCATTTATTTTGCCTGTTTTCTCAATATGTTTTTATCTATCTATCTATCTATCTATCTATCTATCTATCTATCTATCTATCTCCTACCTATCATCTATCTATCACTTACTTTGGTGGAGCTGAATCCAGGACTCATCTCTATTGGTTTCAGTCATGGCATCGGTGTAGGTGCGAACAGCACACCTCAGTTCCATGCACATGCACCCAAAGCCACTTGTAAATTAAATGTTAGTAAGCATAAAAGGTAGGAACAAGTAGAAATAATATAGGCAGCTTTGACACACTAAACCTTAGCTGTCTAATGACAGCCTGGTTATGTTAAGGGGTTGTCCAGTAAAAATATTTTTTAATTAAATGAATTGTTTCAGAAAGTTATATAGATTTGTCATTTACTTCTATTCAGAAATCTCCAGTCTTCCCATACTTATCAGCTGCTGTATGTCCTGCAGGAAATGTTTTCTTTTCAGTCTGACACAGTGCTCTCTGCTGCCATCTCTGTCCGAGACTGGAACTGTCCAGAGCAGGAGCAAATCCCCATAGAAAACCTCTCCTGCTCTGGACAGTTCCTGTCTTGGACAGAGATTGCAGTAGAGAGCACTGTGTCAGACTGAAAAAAAAACATGTCCTGCACGACATACAGCTGATGATAAGTATGGAATTACTTGATATTTTTAAATAGAAGTAAATCACAAATCTATATAACTTTCTGAAAGATTTTCGCTGGAGTATCCCTTTAATGTCCTAGAACATGGTAACATGTAATAATACAAAATCAGCCCCTAAATGTTATCCTATGCTTCTTTACATGTTATCAGGCCAGGGAGAAATACAACTGTGGCAGCGTTGAATTTGTCATTTAGTTCCTGTGACTACTTTATTTTGTGAATTGCAATAATAAATAAGTTTAAAAAAAAGACAAGTATTGGCTTCCCTGCAGTCCTATGTACAATTACACATAATGTATCAAATTACTATGGCACAACAAGGAGTTAAGCCAAATAACAAATTCACTACTGCTACATCTAATAAACATAGCACAAGTATATGTGAGAGTACAGTAAGTTGATCCCCACTAGGTAGATGATATGGCTCTCTCATACATTGCATGTAACATAGTGATTTCTTGGGTTTATCAGACCCCTCGCTGCTGTATTCTCTTCCAGCAGTATACAGGATTACAGCAATCCAACCAAAACATATATTTTGGGGATAATACTTATGTCTCCCACAATGTAATTAGAGAAGAGCGAGTCGCTTCCCTCCTAAAGTGTGTCTCTCCAGTCCATTCAATCTCATTATAAGCCAAATCTCCCCCGAGTTTCTGGCTTCATTTAAGTGCGATTAACGCCTGGCTCCCTTAGAGACGTCCCTTTTCCCTATCTGGTTTATCCTGAAAGGCCACTGCATGACAGTACCAGGAGGCTGTGACAATGAATGAGCCTTTTATTAATAGGAGACTCAGGGCCCTGTGTGTGTGTTCATGACAAGAATGCCGAGGCTTGTAATGCCCCCTGCTGACTCCAGCAGATTCCAGGGAGCTGCAGATTTATTTATCACTACGGCAAACAGTTGGAGTCAATAGAAAAAAGAAGCCTGATCTTGCATTGTGTCTCCACCGGTGAAATAAAGATTATTACAAAGTTACAGGAAACACGGTTTATTTTCTTCTATGTAAGTTTGCTGTAACTTAGAATATGGCAATAAAATGTAGATAGCATTAGTGTCAGTAATATATTTGCAGAAATTAGCCTCACAACAATACTCCCATATTCCAGCACCTACAGAACCAGCTTGATTTAAAGGTAATGAAACAGGTTAAAAAAATAAAAATAAAATTGTGCTACAAGGATTGTAATGGAGAATGGAGACATGGAGAAGTGTACATGGCACATGGAGAATGGCAAATATAATCTCTGTGTGTTTCTTAAGGGGAAAGTGTTAATAATAATAATAATAATAATAATAATAATAATAATAATAATAATAATAATTTCTGTATTTATGTAGCACCAGAATATTTTGCAACACTTAAATCAGTCCCTGTCCTCATAAGGGCTCACAAGCTAAACTCCCCTACCTGTACATGTTGGACACATATCTGTCTGTGCTACTATATCTGTCTGTGCTTCCAGAAATAACAAAAATGCCTTAAAGTAAAATACTGTCACCCCCTTGTTGGTATAAGCAGTTCTCAGCACCATTCAAAAGCTTACATGCTGCACATTTCATATTTGCCTCTATAAAACATGTTTATTCTTTTGGTTTTTTTTGGCTCAAAATTGCTTAGTGGGCGATGCCACCTGGTTGGGGCTTCAGGCCATTGTGCCCCTATTGTCTCACCTATGTGGGCGCATTAGTCTCCACCCCATGACATCATCAGCAGGTGCCAACCAATAATGAAAAGCTGTTTATTGCAGAAAAGCATGTTTAATAGAGTTATATATGAAATGTGCAGCATGTAGGCTTTTGGTGCTGAGATCAAAAAGGGGTTAACAATATCACTTTAAGTCTCTGATCTGAAGAGTGATTCTCGAACCCTGAACTGCTGAGGGCTGTAATACCTTATCCCTCCCCTTCCCATCCCTATTCCTGCTTGATTGACAGCCAGCTGGAACCTGAGCTGAGTTTCCAAATCTTATTCCTGTGGATAGAAATTGTGCACAGGGGTGAGCTATAGAAGCAGAACTCAGCTTCTGGCTGTCAATCAAGTAAGGATAGGGCTGTAGGGAGCAAGGAGGCATTACAGTGCTCAGCGGCTTGGAAACACCCCTATGATTCTTTGCACTAGAGAATTAAAGCATTTTTCTACATTACAGAAGCACGGATGGACATATGAAAAGTAACACGTGTCCATTGTCCTAACAGCATCTAACAGTGTCAGCAGTTTGGAACCTGAATTGTAGCTGACAGATTAACTTGTGATGCATCCTCAACAGAGTTTATCATTTAACATAAGACATTGGGATTAATTCCTTTACCCTCTGCCTCTCTGGTCTAATAATAAATACAGGGAAGTTGTTGGACAAAAGGGGGAAAAACACCTTTCCTTATACATCATAGACAACCCAATAATAAACTAAAAGAAGTCCATTTGCTTAATGTTGTTTTCAACTCAGGGCCTAAGTGAGCATCTATAAGCAGACAAGCCGTTTGCACAAGAGTTAAATCCCTGTGAGCTACACTGCAAATACTTTGAAATGCTTTGTACTTTATCTTTTTAGTGTAAGCACAGAAAGGACATGCACCAGTAAACAGGGGGCTTGGGAGAAAAAGAGGGGGGGAGGCAGGTACATGATATATATGATTTTCTGTGATGCTTTGTTTTGGAGAGAGACGCGTTTTTCACCTTGGCACAAATAACTAACTTCTCCTCTGCCACAAGGCCTGGCAAGCTATGGCAGAAAGATTTTACCCCTGCCCTGCTATAGAAGACCACAATGTATTTCTTTGGAAAGGGTAACAATGCTGCCTTACTGTTGTGAGGTGTGTTGAGTGCTCATTAGAATAAATGTATTTCTTTTTTTTCTTTTTTTCCCCCCAATTCTCTAGTTTCAGTTTCCTACATTGCAAAACATACTGATAGGTTTATTGGCTTCCTATACAATCGATTTAGTGTTTATAGTATACAGAAAATGTCTGAGATTCAGCAATGCCTCTGCCTGCAGATATCAACAAACACACCTCTCCTGGATTAGGCTAATGTTCTGGTTACTGCTTAAGGCTACGTTCACACAATGTATTTTTTCAATTAATTCAAAAGATACTTTGCATTGAAAATGAATGGAATGCAGACTGGAGAGTATACACATAGTATACTCCAGATTGCAAGCAACTGCGCAGAAAACTGACATGTCAGTTTTGTGCGGCTGCTATTCATGTTCACACAGCTATTCATGTTCACAATATGTAAAGTGCAGCTCCGGCTGCACTCTCCATTGTGTGCTATGGTGAATTGGGATGTGGGAGCACACGGATGCGCCTGCATCCCAATTAAACATAAATGAAGTTCATCAGTACCGGCCGGGATGATCTTCACGGACACCGGCCAATGTTTTACAGTGTGGAAACCCGGCCTAAACATTGATGACACATATCCTTTAGGTTATGTTTACACTACTTAATATTTTAGTAAAGAATGGACGGTGATAGCAATCGAATCAACGTCCATGCTTTACTGCAGGGGCGTCATTGCCTTGAAGCCAAGGCAATGCCGCCCACTGTGTTCACACATCGTTAGGAACGGACTTAATGCAGCCAAGTGGCCGACAGTTTAAAAGCGTCCATTGCTATGCAGTTGACTGTTAAACGTAGTGTGAACACAGCCTTACAAACATTAAACTAAGATTGTAACTGTACCTATTTTTATTAAATTTGTATTATTTTATTAGCATAATAAAAGATTCTGAATTCCAAACAATATAATATAATAACAGTGCAATTACAATATAACAACTAGGTATATTATTATTATTATTATTATTATTATTATTATTATTATTATTATTATCTCCACCCCAACCCATTAAAACCATATTTCACCAGTCCTTAAAGAGAGGGAGTAATGAGAAAAATATTAAATGTGTAAATAAATAAAACATATTGTTTGATTATTAAAAACTAATCAGATATTAAATGAATAACTATATGTAAACACACTGTAAGGTTAGGGAATAAAAGAAAAATACATGGAAAAACATACACAATTGTGTGCATCTGTTTGTATCCATTTTTTATATTAATTTCCATTATTAATAAAAAAAAGGTTTAAAACAGATCTGTTTCTTTTTAAAATTTTAGCATACACAAAAACTTGGTTCACCACATCTTTCTGTACATCAAAAGTATCCAGTTAAAAACGTAAACGACTGCAAAAGCGCAGTGTGAATGTACCCTTAGAAAATAATAAGATTGTTATTGGCCAATATTTACCCAAACAATTAATGACAACTTGACTTTCTTTTTTAAAGGTTGGATGATTGATGCTGATAGTCGACCAAAATTTAAGGAGCTGGCTGCAGAGTTTTCCAGGATGGCAAGGGACCCTCAGAGATACCTTGTCATACAGGTACCATATACTGTAACACATATAAGCTTACAACACAGTAAAACTACACCATGACAGTATCAACCATTTTATTAGTTAATGTAATTGTGTAACTTCTATGTTCTATCTTGTATAATGTGCTATTGTATAGTGTAATATTATATTAGCAAGAGACCATATACAGTATGTAGTAGTTTGCACGTTTACCACAATGACAGCCCATCAATATCCTCTTGAATAACGTGTATAATAAGCAGTCCTCTTTATTATGTGCATGAGCCCAGTAGTCCACAATATTTATGAGAAGCAGGAAATTCTGACCACCAGCTGCTGATTGGCAGTTATCTATCCTGTGTATAGGCAGTCACCTGTCAATCAGTAGCTGGAGGGTGGGGAGAGGGGTGTGGCAAGAATCCTATTCTCCTGCATATTAGAAGAACAGATAAACAGAATGATTTAAGTCTGTTCAGATGATGTAAGATCTGTTCAGCATTTCTGTCACTAGTTTAAATGAGGGCAGCATAAACCTAGTGACAGATTCCCTTTAAGTAGCTGTATGATGTTATAAGGTGTAATGTCCAACACAATCCAAAAATAAAGGTAAGGCTCTTCCTACAATGTTTCATATAAAAGGGTATATTCATACGTGGCAGACTTGTTGTGACTATACCATTCATATGCATTGAATAGGGTTTGTAAAAATAAAATCTCTGCACTATAGAAATAACCACATTCATGTGCATGGAATGATTTTAAATTGGCAACATCATAAAAACAAACAAAAAACTTTTGATATGTCATAGAGACTGATCAGGAGAAAGGGTCAGGAGGTGTACATGCGTAGCATCTTCCCTCATGACCCTATATGACTGATAAACTTTTTTGACATGGTGACTTCTTTTTAACATCCGTGGCAATCGCCCTAAATTACAGTATAGCCCTGTCAGTGACCAATGCAGGCACATTATAATATACCATAGGTGGATATCTATTTATTTATTTAATGAGTTTATTTAACTTTTTTACCCGTTCGTTCCTGCAGCAATATACGGTAATGATCATCTTGCGCCCAATTCAGCATTGACGTAATCGTGCAAGCAAGTGAATCTGGGCTTAGATAGATATGGTAGATTGAAAACCATAGAAGATGGTGGATATTTGTATATGGCTTGTACTCTATGTGTCTTGGCCTCCATTGCTGAGCTTCATCCCAAAGTATTCAGGCTGCTGCTTAGAAAACATCCGAGCTAAATAACGATTCCTTAGAGAGACTGAAGGACTCCCTATTAATCCATCACAATGGGATGCTCCAGTTTCCGCTGGAGTCTCATCTAAAATTCATGGTACCTCGTACAGTGTATTATGAGGTCAGACCTGCTGGATATGTTTTCTTTTAAAATACAGTTTTGTAACATTATATTAAAGCCTGAAAAATCCTAGAAATTTGTACAAATTATATAACAAGTTCTTCTACTCATTGTTGCACCTGTACTATGAGCAGTGCATAAAGAGCTTGCTAAACGTGTAAGAATTGTCTATTGTGATAATAATACTAAAATATAAATAATAGGAATTTAGCATAATTTGATATCATCCACAAAGGAATGACTTCCACCTCCAAAGTCCTGGATGTGACTGGATCTGCAGCCTCATGAATGTGCAAACTATTTCCTATACCTATCAGACAATTTCATTCTTCTCCTCATGTTGCTATAATCCAGGTTCATTGTGCTTAGTCTAACACATTTGTATCTGTTCTCCTATTGCAGATATCATGCTGTTACTAGGAACTAGAATATCTCTATTGTCCTCAGTGATGCTGAGTTACTGCCATTGTGCGCTGGGGAAGATAATATAATACTGGGATATCATACAGGATTGCAGTGTCACACTCTTTAAAAACTTAATTGCCATAGCATCCCCAGCCTTTTGCAGGTGGCCTTGTGCTTAAAGGAGCACGTAGAGCAAGTCTTTAAGTAGATCCTGCCAATTTAATTGACTTCCTTAAAGATACATAATTATAGGATTCATTTCTGTGTCTTTCGGGATTATGTAAATTTTCTTCTTACTTTAAAGGATCAGAAAAAGAAAGTGCCTTTTTTTTCTAGAGGGATTTATATATAAAGGCTAAATTTACAATAACATCTTCTATTCCTGTATTAATGCAACTCGCTATTATCTGAGAATGTATACACTTTGCTCTCTATAATATAAAGGACTAAGGGGTTTAATGATTATACCTGGTTGAACTTGGCTGAGGCTAAAAGTAGCCAAATCACTAAAAGTAGCCAAATCACAGCCTTACAGACTTTCATTCAGCCAAAAAAAAAAAAAGTGACTTGAATACTACTTAGCTGCAGTGGCAGGCTGCTATATACAAACCACTGGGTCTCTATAAACTCGTAAAGCACTTGCTGGAATGCAGCTGTCCCTACATACTCATACTGGAAATCCTTGTGGTTATCTGTGCCCTGATTATACACTGATGCCCTACCCTGGACATGCACAATAATATTGATCATATTATAATATTGATAGTGCATTAGACACTGTCCAAAGTAGCAGCCAATGCGCATAGGAAACTTCTACGGACAGATGTGGCAGTAGAGAACACTCTGTCAGACTGGGGGAAAAAACTTTACTTCCTGCAGGACATACAGCAGCTGATAAGTATGGGAAGATTTGAGATTTTTAAATAGAAGTAAATTCCAAATCTATATAACTTTCTGATACCAGTCTATTTAAAAAAAAAAAAAAAAAGAAAGAAAAACTTTTCACCAGAGTATGCCTTTATTACTTTTGTAGAATTTTGAAAATGATATACTTTCTATAGGTGGTTCTATGATTCTGCCTTTTTAAAAGGGAGAACGAGTACTACACTTAAATTCATAGAAGTATATAATGTAATGAGAGAGAAAGAGAATGTATAGTATACTCCATACAGTATGTAGTGCTATTTTCTTTCTTCCTATACATATACAGGCTATGGCCATGTTCACACGTAGTATGACACCGGCCGTTCTGTGACCTGGCTGTGCCACAATACAGCCTGCATCAGTGAAGATCATCCCGACAGGGACTGTAGTACCGACCAGATGATCTTCATTTGTGCTGAATTGGGATGCGGGCGCATCTGTGTGCGCCCGCATTCTGATTCACCATTGCACACAATGAAGAGTGCGTCCAGAGCCGCACTCTCTATTGTGTGACCTATCAGGCTTGTGCGGCTCGGCCGCTTTTTGTACACTCTATTCCATCTAACTGCAGTGCACGTAAGTTGTGATTTAATCACAGCCGTTGTTGCCGATGTGCAACTTACATTGTGTGAACATGGCCTATTAGTGTATAAAGGAAGTATATGTAGCATAAAAAATACATAAGAAGGATAAATTGGTGGAGGCAGTAGAGAATAAAATTCAGGGGAAAATTATATAAACACTAAGTATAAGTGGGATCTCTGGAGCTATGTGAAAGGGATTCCTTTCTATTTATGTTAATGGAGGAAGACAGGAATACTGAGCTCTGGCAACCAGGCAGGTAGAGTAACCAAGAGCGAGACTGCAATGCTGTCTAATAAAATGCAACAGCTTGATGGTCACAAGATTTAAAATAAAGAGAGCAGAACAACAGAGGGGGTGACACTAGTAAGGGTGATAATTATACTAGAGAGGCATAGTGTTAGATTAGAGTTTTCTGTTCATTTATTCATTTCCATTTAATGGGATAACTCCTGGATGTATACTGTAGCTATAGGCATTTCTTTTTGTTATTTTAGCAAGAAGCATGATTTATTCTCTAATGTTAGTTTAATGTATCTTAGAGCATATACTAAAACCAGACGCTGCCCTTGTTCCTTGAATAAGCAGTTAATACAATGCAGGCTGAGATCTTGAGGTCTAGAACACAAGAAATCAGTGAAAACTCTGCCCTGCCATAGGCTGTCTCTGAATGTAAAAATGAAATGTAAAAATAGTTACTAAAAAAAAAAAATACAAAATGGTCCCTATTAACTATGAAGATCCCATGGAGTCTACGAAAACTAATAAGGTTCTAAAATTCTCTTCTCAGAGCTGTACAGAGTTTGAAGGTGAATGTACTCAGCTGCTTCCTTCTATACTATGTCAAAATGTAACAGTCCAAAAAACTCACACAAGGAATCACCAGACCCTGTCAAATGCCGTCCAGAAATTGATTCTGTTAAGAGGGGTAGACAGGGAGAAAAGCAGAGATAAAGCAAAAGAGAAGCGGTAATGTGGATAGTCGCATTTGATGCATAGCTTTTCTGATCCAGTCAATATGTCCCTGGAATAAATCAAATTATGCAGTGTTGGAGGGACTGTCTCGCAATGCGTGTTCCTGGGGCTACTCACACTATTTGTATTCTGCAGTGCATTCTGATGGAAATAAACTGAAAGCTTTCTTTTATAAGAATATGTGGAAATGTCTAGCTCTTAATTCCTATATTAAGTAGATAGATATAGAGATAGATAGGTCACTATGATACCTTTTTTTCTTCTCTAGGGGGATGACCGTATGAAGCTTCCCAGTCCTAATCACAGCAAATTCTTCCAAAACCTCCTCGATGATGAAGATTTAGAAGATATGATAGATGCTGAGGAGTATCTCGTCCCACAGGCCTTTAATATCCCACCTCCAATCTATACATCTAGGACACGAATCGACTCCAACAGAGTAAGTGATCGCATGGTTAGCATTGTACGTAACAGTACTAGTTATTTAGGAAATCATATGATACAGAAAAAAGAACTTTTTTTTAAAGATATTATTTTACTAAATGGCAAACAATAAGATTAGGGCATCTATTCACCTGTAGGCTATGTTCTTACTAGGTAAAAATGGCGTCTGTCTTTCCAGACGGACACACCTTTAGCGCTGACTAAATGAAGGCCACAAATAATCATTGTTTGCATCTGTCATTGCCAATAGACAGCCATTATTTGGCACTAAATAGGCGACCATCCAGAAAGATGGACATGATTCTTTTAACATGTAATGTTGTATCAAATTGGCTAATAGATGCAAACTGTCCTCCTATTTCCCAGATTGGAGGCCCTCTTTTTCTCATAAATGCTTTGTTATTGAGGGGCTGATAGGGTTCACTGCTGTAAGTTTATTGGGGAATTTATGTTATGCCAACATGTTAAAAGGCCTAAACAAGATGAAAGCCTTTCTAATTTTCAGTTGTTAAATTTGTTTCAATAGTTTTCAGCCTAACCTTTTTACAGCCATCTGTGATACTATTATGTTCTTAGTTTAATTAAAGGGGTTGTGCCAAGAAGTAATGTTTGGTAAAATTAGGTGTATACCATATGCTGATATGTAAAGGAGTACAAATGTGCTGTTTTTAGTCAAGTAATTTATATTCCTGTACTGCTTTTCTCCCCCATGGATTTAATTACTCCCCTTGTCTTTAAATTGTGATCCCTTTTGTAGTCCATGGCCTTGACCGACTAAGGTGGGCCAGGTGCTCAGCTCAAATGCAATCTAGAAGTAGTGGTAGTTAGTCTCCACTATGCATGTAAGCAAGGGGATTGTGGGAAAGTGTGTCTATGGTTGCAATCATGGACACACTTTCCCTCAATCCTCCTTACTTACATGTATCGTGGAGATCAACTGCCACTACTTCTGGGAGATTGCATTTGAGCTGAGCATGCCTGGCCCACCTTAGTCAGTAGTGACCAAGGACAATAGGTTATCAAAACAATGCAGCCACTTGGGGGATTGAAGAGTTTATATCTCTCAAACAGTATAGTTAAATAAATATTTGTACATTTAAAATATGTTTAACTTCACGTAATGCATCAATATAGACCTATTATTCTTAAGGACACAACTCCTTTAAAGTGTCAAACTACAATGTTTATAAATAGAGCTCAAGGTTAAGCTTTGTCATAAACTTTTCAGCTTCTTGCTCCTCCATGTTTTTTTTAAGATCTCTTGTTGTTAGTGAATAGAAACAACCAGAGGCTAAAAGCTTGTCTGATATGAGGCACAGTTTAACAACGTATGTGCTTTGGACAATATGTTGATGGGTATTAGACCTATTGACTAAATGCAAATCTTGAAACTGGCAAGGACTGGAACATAGCATTTTATTATACAGTGAATAAGCTTTATTTGCATAAAGCTGAAAGACTCTGTAAAGTAACCTGTTATTTTAAACTCAGTGTACACTAAAATCTAGAATTATTACAGACAAATATTTATAAACTGATCAATCAACAAAGCCAGTATAGTTCTGCCGCTAGCATTATACAGTGGTGCCTTAAATTATGAGCATAATTCGTTCCGGAACCAGGCTTGTAATCCAAATCACTCTTAAACCAAAGCAAATTTTCCCATAAGAAATCATAGAAATGCATAAAAATGGTTCCACCCCCCCAAAATAATATTTTTTTTATTCTGAATAACAGGTAAAACAAACACTTAGAAAGCTGGATATGTCATTGTATAAGTTACTGTACAGTAGAGCCAAGCAACATGTGGTGTATAATACAGAATGGAACTGCAGATCCCCATAATGCAGTAGTGTAGTACAATAGGCTAAAATAGAGAAGCAGGGTTGCTGTCACATGTCAGCAAAGGGGGAAGGGTGTGTGTTCAGCATGGACCAATCAGGAAGTGAGAATCACAGAGCTGTGCAGGAGGACAATGACAGAAACTACACAGCAGTGTGTGTAGCTGATTATAAGTGCAAGCACATTATAGCAGTAGTGTGTATAGCTGAGTTTGAGTACAAGCTTATTATAGCAGCAGTGTGTATATCTGAGTGTATTTGATGGCACATTAAAGCAGGAATGGAGAGGATGAGAAACACAAGGGCTGACTAAGACTGCAGAGAGCATGAAGGAATTAGCAGGACAAATGTGGGCACATAAATACAGCACTCTTTGGGGAGAGAGAGGTTACAGCTATAGAAAGATTACCTCCACAGTCCTGTTCCCTGATGCAAGCCTCAGCCTGTAGTGGATTATTTGGAAGGTGAGAATAACTTCCTGGGTCAGAGTACAGTGCTGTAGACCACACTATGCAGACCATGCCCCTCCCCCACTCGCCCTCCCACCCAGTACAGGGAGCTCTTAATCCAAAGCAATGCTCTTAAACCAAGTTACAATTTTGAAAAATTTTGACCTCTTCTTGCAAAATGCTCTCAAACCAAGTTACTCTTAAATCAAGGTACCACTATATGCGGAATTTTAACCATCCTGTAATGGAGCTGACCAAGGTGCTGAAACTGTATAGTCAAGTGATTTATTTTTCCACAGGTTCCTCCAGTGTTGGACAGCACATGTTATAAACTGATATATTGTATTTCTGATTACCAGTATACAGAATGAGACTGTATACCATCCATAGGATGTACAAGGTGTTATGTCAACTTTATATTAGAACATGTGTAATGTACAATTCCAGAGAACTCACAGCAGAAAAAGTAACACCCATTACAGCAGTGTAAATAGTGAATGAGTTTAGGTCTAGGTAATATTGTGTTATTGATAATATTTAGTTTTACTGTATTTGTATTGATTTTTTGAGTTGTTAGTGTTGTTTTTTCTCCATAGATACATATACAGTAGTTAGCTGCTTGCCAAAATTTCTTCTATTCAGAATCCTTCTGGTTGACTATTGATCAGTCACATATCCAGCCTATGTTATCAGACATGTGTTTGGACAGCTTAGTTCTGACATTTTCACTCTGGTCCTTGGTAAGAAAATTTATGAGAATGTCGCTATCTATGAACCTCCTCTATTGAGAAAATGGAATCCAATTACTTCTGCCAACTGCAGAATCCTGGTAGGCTTTCTCTATTCACATCAATAGCAGTTGCAGAAACAGCCATGCCTCTCACAATAGATGGGGCTTTCCATAGACATAAATGTCTATGGTGTAAGGACCTCTGTAAGTGCAGATAAGTTATTAACAAAGTTTTTTAAACTGTTTATAAAAATGTAAAAAAAAAAAAAAAAAAGTCATATATAAAATCTAACTCAAAAGTTGTCCCTTAATGTTGTTGCAAACATATTTGTATACTTTTTTTAATCATTTAGCTCCCCAATACTTGGAGACTCTTGAATGGCGTAAAATCATATGAAACGTTTAAAAACATGTTAACAGTTGCTTCTGAAAAATTAGACCAAGAAGGTGGAATCTGTCAGGGTTTAGGCTTGGATTCTGTATGTAGTCTGCAATCCAGTAGCCAACAATGCATGTGATGGGATATTTTATGCCCAATTCACAAGCACGGTAGAATGAACATATCTCAAAATCCAAATCATGTTCATTATTCACATGGCATCTGCACTGAAAAAACAGGCTGTGCTCCATTGGATTACAATAGGGCTTATCCATATGTGAATCCACGTGTCAATTCACGGCAAAAATGTAGATTGCAATTGCAAAACATCTTCAAAGTTTATGGTGGGTTTGTCCAGTGCAAATCCAGACACATACCTTTATACTGAAACATGCTGAATGCTGGAAAATAACATACCTAAAAGTACAGTTTAGAAGACAACCTAATAGACACGATTAATACCCGTAAGAGTTTATCTGATACATGATATATTGCTTGGCATGCATGTTATCTCAGCACAGCTGGGCATGGGTGTTGGGGGGCGAATACTTATGAGGTTTCCTGCACAGTCAGACCCGGTCTACATTGCCGTTCCTCATCAACTCCATTCAGAACTCAAAAAAGCCCAGACAAGAAGCTCAATTACAGATGGCAGCACCATAGAGCAGGAAAGAGAAAGAAATTATCATCAGCTTGCTATTCAGCAGTAAAAAAGTGAAAGAATTTCTAGTTTTCAGTGTCTTGCATTCACGGAATGAACTAGAAGGAACCCCTTCCTTTACCCTCAGTGATACTCTTTGGGATTCACAGAATGTGCCTTGATTGCCGCTTTGTACAGGAAGATGAAGAGCTGACATGACAGAGTCTACCCATCAGCCTCTACTCCATCCTTTTTTGCTCGCTCACTACCTCTCTTTTAGACTGTTTATTCTGCTTCTTTCTGCATTTGTGACACTTTTCCAATGTGTTTGTAAGGTCAGACTTTCTGACAGGAGATTGCACAGCTGCCAAATTGGATGTATTTCAGTCCGTAACTGATCTTCCTTTCAATGTACACTGAGCTGGAACATGATTCATACACAAAGAAATTTCAAGAAAAACACTAGTCCATCATATTGGGAGAGGTGGGGGGTGTCACCTTGGGCTCCTTGCTGTTTGTGTGAAAGACTTTGAAGATGTATACTGTTTCTTAAAGCTATTATGGAAACTTGTAAATAATTTAAAGAAAATCCGGTTTGAAGCCACTTTTAGGCTAAGTCCACAAAACCTAAAAAAAAAAAAAAAAAAAAAAAAGACAGACGCCTTCTATTTAAAAACACGTCTGTTATTGCAATGCATTGAAGTCAATGGAATGACGGAGGTCCAATGCACACAGAGTATAAAATGACGGACGTTGTATGCACAGAAGTAAAAAAAAATGATCATGACAATTATTTTCGAATGTCTTTTGCAAAAAGCGGACGTTATTTTTTAGTTGTTCACACACCGGTTTTTTTTTTCACCTTCCTTTAACCATTTTTACTATTAAATTCAATGAACTTTTCTGTTAAAGACACACTCAAAGGGCAATCACTGCAACTGCACTAGGAGAATGGTCCAACAGACATCATTGCACTGACAGGGAGCCAAACAACAAAATGACGGATGTAATTTTAACCGCAAAATGAAAAATGTCATTTTTCCTTTTCAAAAGCGGAGAGGAAATTACCTTGTGTAAACATAGCCTTAATATAATATTTGAAAGTTCTGTAGATACATTTTATGACTCTGAATAACCATCCTCATTATTAGTTACTCAGTACTCAAGGCAATTAGGATGTGGACAATGATGTGGATGGTGATCTGAAGCCATGCAATGTACTAATGTAATGTTCTAACAAGGCTAAATTAAAGAGGTCCTTCCTCTTCTGCTTTTTGGGGCTCAACTTCCTCCTTGTGAGGAGAGAGCATGTTGTTGGCAATGATCAATAGGTGCCCGATATTACTGATTTCACAGTGACATTGGGCAGCTAATGGACATTGAGTTGTTTTCACCTGCACAGAATGCCACAACATGCTCCCACACCCATCCGGTCTCAGAATGGCCCTGTAACATCAAGACTACATTACCTACACTCATAATAAATCCAGGTGCTCCTGAGGCTGTACCATGTGTTAGCTTCTGAAATCTTCATAAGCTCTAAGTTGGTAAAGTAAATACAGTGCATTGGTGGCCACACCCCCTACACATTAAGCCACACCTCTCCATGGCAAGCCATGTCCACCAAGCTAGCGTGGCATTGAGCAGCAAAAAAAATAACAAAATTGTATGTAAAACATGTACCCCCTATATGTTTACTCTTTGGCCTTTTACGTACTATTTCTTGCCATTTTCCTTTAATGGGTCAGAATATAAACACAGTATTGTATTATGATCCTCAATGTTAGGGAGTCAACCAGTATTATTAGTAAGAACAGGAGATCGTTTTAAAATCTCAGTCCGTCACCTGCGGTTCTAAATTGTAACTTTCCATCTTCATTGTCATAGCATATTCCCAACACAACTCAACTGTGTGAATAATCCCACTAAGAATCACTGAGTCAAAGACAGTAAAACTATTTCATAAGTTAATAGGGTTCTATGGGATTAACATTTAGTGTTCAATGCAGTCAGTGTCATTTTGAATTCATATTGAGTCAATTTCTCAGTATCTTAAATAGACCATGTTCTTTCATAGAGTTGCTTTCATAAAGCTCTATGGAGTTGCATATGTTACATAGATATCAATGTGCAACCCTTGACCATAAAGCAACCCCTGAGTTGTATTGCATCATAATAGGACACAAAGGGGCTTTTTGGGGCCCTATTGTACCTTCATATACCTCACATACATGCACATAATGGTTTTTCTGACTATGTATGAATAAGAAAAAAAAATCATTGCATTTTTCTAGAAGATGCAGGATTGCTTCTAGAGGGATATATTCCTACTATATTGCTGTACAAAGCATTGGGCAACAACACATGAAGTCCAGTCTGTGTCCATTCTCCTATGGAACACTTTTTAAAACTAAATATGGACATAACCTTTCTTCACGCTAGCTTATAGTTAGTATTTAGTTTCGGATTCTATAGAGAACTCCTTTATAGTTCTTTCTTGTATAGTAGAGTTATAACACAGAGGCCAGTCTCTTCCCATAAAGTAAACTGTCAAGAACAATAACTTTTGACTTGTCATCAGACATGTTAAAAGTTATTAATCATAGTGGGTATCACTCTGAAATCAGGAGATACAGCCAGGGAGAGAACACAGTAGACGTGCCATTCACTCCCCGCTCATACAGTATGTCTGTTACGGCTGATTATATCAATGATAGTCTATGAGACTAACTAGACGGACATCGATGGACTGCCCCGGCTATATCTCCTGATCCCAGAGGGTCTCAGCAGTGACATCCAGTGGAATTAATACCTTTTCTGTGTCTAATGACATGTAAAAAGTTATGTTTTGTGACAGGTACTCTTTAAGGTTAATAAATACCCACCTGTTGAACACAATAGTTATTTCCAATAGAAAAAATGTATTTCCGTTTCGATCCCCTACAGCAATCTTCTGATCCAGAGCCATGGGCCATGCTGCCACCAGCCAAGCTGACCAGCCTCAGATAAAATGTAACATTATTTGCCAAATTTCTACATATGGGGGGGAATTATCAAGACCAATGTATCTGTACCTAAGAATATGCCCCTAAATGCCATAGAGCATTTCCTAAAAGCCAAAGCCAGGAATGGACTATAAACGGGGAACAGGCCATAAAGGAAAAACTCAGATTTCTCCTCCTTTCCTTCTGGCTTTGGCTTAAAGGGAACCTGTTGCACGGTGTTCCGGGGCAAAGCCCGCCCATGCCCCCGTCAAACCCTGGTCCTGGACTCTGCCCAGGCACACCGTGTGACAGATTCCCTTTAAAAAAAAAATCTGTCAGATAATCTGTTGTTGTAATAGGGCTCTAAGCCTCCATGCACCACTGGATATCTTTAGTGAGAATCCCTTCCTCTTCCCTGAGTTGTATACAAGACATCTCTCTAGTCAACCAGCACCCTTAAGGAGTAAGGACTAGAGATTAGCGAACCGGGTTCAAGACGATCCGAACCCAAACGTTCGGTATTTGATTAGCGGTGGCAGCTGAACTTGGATAAAGCTCTAAGGTTGTCTGGAAAACACGGATACTGCCAATGACTATATCCATGTTTTCCACATAGCCTTAGGGCTTTATCCAAGTTCAGCAGCCACCGCTAATCAAATGCCGAAAGTTAGGGTTCGGATCGACTCGAGCATGCTCGAGGTTCGCTCATCTCTAGTAAGGACCCCATAAAGGACCCCAAGCCATAAAATGGTTGATGACTCTTTCTTTTGTCTTTGTTAAGACTTTTTTTTTCCTTTTTAGAGGAAAGTTAATTTGCATATTTTTTTCATGAAGTATTGCCCAATTAGTCTTCATACACCAAGTTTCTTCAATTAAGAGTTACCCCCTTGAGTTCATTCTGCCAGGATAACCATAGCTTTTTTTTGTCTATGATCATTAGCCAAGCAGCTCTCGAGAAACAAAGCACTACCATAGAAAAAGAATCGAAACAAAGCATTTCGCTTTTACAACTATTTTCTAATAGAATATAAAACCAGCTACTTATTATGATATCAGATTATTTTATGAAGTTCATGAGCAGCCAGGAAATAAAAAGATTTTTATACCTTGTAATGATTGATGTGAAAGGCAGGATAATATTTTGACCAGGTCCCTGAACTGCTGGGTGTCTAGAACATCCTTGGCATTAATTGCTGGAGGTTGTCGACATCATATAGAATTATAACTCTGATGTTCATGTATCTATGGTAATAACTAGGTGATGCGATAGTAATTAACGTACACGTCTTGTAGGAGAGGAGGATTCAAGCTCTCATTGTGAGAAGATGCCACTAATGTATGTAATCCCACTTTCGTCTTTCCACCTTTGGATCAAATTACTCAATGAGGAAGCGTCATGGATGTGACAAAACAGTGACTACTCTGGGTGTCCAATGACTATCCTAGAGAAATCAATGTACTGACCTGAAGATGTATTTCTAATGCACCTTAAATCTTGCCTTTTAAATACATTTTTGAAGTGAACAACTCAAAATGTCCCTCCAGTGATTTGGCCAAGCAAACAAGTCCGAATCCCATCCTCCCGGAGCAAACACCAGCTCCATTTCAAAGGCACTGGCTGCTATTTGCAACTGATCAGAGAAGAGATCAAAACCAGATTGGAAAGAGCAACCCTAGAGACAGATCCTTGTTTGTTGTTAAAGAATGCTGTCATTATCCTGAAGACATCAGCTCCGTGTTCAATAACATAGGTCACACAAAGCCAGCTGTGCACACCTTAAAGGAGCCCCAAGCACAAACTGTTCCAAATGTAATTGTGGCATGCTTGGGGAGGGGGGGGGGGGTAACTTATCAGCTGGCAGGATGTCATGTCTTACCATTTGAATAATATATCTTCATCCTAGTGTTGAATACATTGTGTTGTGTGATAAACAATTGGCTGCATTGATAGATAGATAGATAGATAGATAGATAGATAGATAGATAGATAGATATTAGCAATTCTCATTTATGTGAATACAGTCCTCATGTAACAAAGGTTCTTACATAGGATATGGTTCTATTTTTAGTATTTCTTTGACACTTTTAGTCATTCATTGGCAACTTTAATTGGTCACTCTCAGAAACTACATCCTGGACATGTGATGGATGTGCAAGGACATGACTAGTTAGAAGACACAGCTTCTAAAACTGTACTGTAACAAGCTGTGTACCTGGGTGTCCATCATGTTAATCTGAGTAGTTTGTCTCAGAGTGGAGAACAAAAGTGTAGAGCCGAGGTGTCAAATTCACTACGGTCCCCAGCTTTTGAAAGAAAAAAAAAAATCAATTCCTATTATGCTTCAGCTGCATTTACACAAAACAATTATCATAGAAACATAGAAGCATGTCCGCAGAAAAACACCATTTGGTCCATCTAGTCTACCCTTTTAGTATTTCCCTTCTTATTATCTTAGGATAGATAGATGTTTATTTAAGGCATGTTTAAATTCAGTTATTGTTGATTTACCTACCATATCTGCTGGAAGTTTGTTCCAAGCACCTACCACTCTTTCAGTAAAGTACTATGCTCTCACGTTGCTTCTAATATTTCTACCAAATAGCCTCTCACAGTGGTCTCTTGTTCTTGAGTCAGTTTTTTACTAAAAACACTTGCCTCCTGAACCTTATTTAGTCCCTTAAAGACTTTGGGGGAGATTTATCAAACTGGTGTGAAGTAGAATTGTCTTAGTTGCCCCTAGCAACCAATCAGATTCCACCTTTCATTTTTCAAAGAATATGGGAGGAATGAAAGGTGGAATCTGATTGGTTGCTAGGGGCAACTAAGAAAATGTCACTTTACACCAGTTTGATAAATCCCCCCTTTGTCTTAGTTTCTTTTAATGTAAAACAGCATAATTTTCATCCAGTAAATGACACTTTTATGGCATTCAGTGGCAGATCTCCATACATTGTACATGGTGTTTTGTATATTTGAGAACATGTTGCAAAGCCCAGTAACACATCTTATTTTCTACATGTTGCTCTATGCCCCCAGTATGATTTTATCCAACACCACAGTCACAGCCCTGGCAGGAAGTTTATACAATCAAATACACACTGTATAAGTCTCATGTTCTGACAAGGGAGGTGAGAAAACCATTATTAAGTTCACAAGGACATCCCGTACTTCTCAACACCACATCACACATTGCAATACAGGACGTGGAGTGCGCTGAAATCCATCCTTCAAAACCTGAAAAAGAAAATCTGAGGGGTCTGTCTTTATAGTACATGTTATAACAAAGAATATAAAACGTGTGCATGCAAAATGCATGGGGAAAAGTTTTTCAATATCTATCTGCTCATCTGTATACAATATGTATCTTGTATAGCTATTGTTCATATATAGGTGTAGTTTTTCTATAAGTTATCAATGCCCATACATTCAATCCCTTTAATAGTCTATTGATTTATTTATGTAATATCTAATTCCTAAGCGTATTTATTCTCTAACATCTATCTAACGTTTAACTATATATCTATCTATTAGTGATGAGCGCATACTGTTCGATCAAATAGATATTCGATCGAATAGTGAGATATTCGAATATTCGATATTCGTACAAATATCCCGCAAATATTCGATAAGCGTTCAAATTCCCCAGCTTTCAGTTTCACCCTCCAAATGGTCAAATAGATGTTTTTTACTAATCGAATACTTGTTCCCATAGACTTTAATGGGATCGAATATTCGATCGAACATTCGAATATTCGATCGAATATTCGAATATTCGCGGGATATTCGTACGAATATCGAATATTCGAATATCTCACTATTCGCTCATCACTACTATCTATCTATCTATCTATCTATCTAGGGGTTGACACAGACTGCATAAAGCCCTTGTGCAGAAAATTTGCCTGCCCCCCCCCCCATAAGCAAACCATACCACCACACTCCTGGCTGCCCCCAATCCCCATACATAATAACTAAAATCTATCTACTAAGCAATATAGGCAGCACACTTCACGATTCTCTGATGCCAGCGGACAGTTCCCAGACCACAGATCACTTTAGCTAATATAAAAAAAAAAAACTCTGCAGCACTTCACTTGTTGATCAAACATGAAAACATGAATTTATTCCATAACACGATGTACAGCAAACTTTACAAGTGATATACATGATGTTTCGGTGTCTCCTACGTCATCTTGCCTCTAACACACTCCAAAATAGTTTAATAGACACCAAAACGTCATGTATATCACTTCGTGTTATGGAATAAATTCACGTTTTCATGTTTGATAAACAAGTGGAGTGTTGCTGAGTATTTTTTAAACTGTCTGTCTGTCTACTATCTAAATCTGTCTATAGCCATTTCAGCCACATAATGGGCTCTGTATTGTTCTTATTAGGCTGTAGTTACATCTTATGGTTGTGTTTCAGTAACGTTGCATTGTTGAAAATCCACAATTAATACTAACATCATACTGTACATGGCGGAATGTGTCTTTCCGGTTCACATACAACTTGATATGTTCTTAGGCAGATTATAACTTGGAAATTAATCTTGAGAAAGTAAAAATGATTAGGTTTATTATACAGCAGCGCAGCCTGATATAATGTTTATTTGCATTGGCTATTGTCTCTCGCACAGTGTCTGAAGTCTTGAGGCTGCTCAGCCATGCACCAGAAACTCAAAGCAACAAGAGAGCTGGGAAATATCAAATGTAGGAACTCTTAAAGGTCAATAACAAAAATCCCATTGCTCTAAAAAAGATCTAGCAATAACCCCAGCCAATAAGGCCCTGCTGCTATTTACTTCAGTATTATGGAGTTACATTGCTCTTGAGGTGTCGGGGAGCTTTAATTTGGCGTCCACTGTTATCAAATATATGTGGTAAGGGAAATGAGAAACACTTCAGACAGCGCAAACCTCACTTCTGTCTGGGAAATAATTTGATGAGTAAAGAAACACTTGAAAGGATTTTCTGCTTGAGGTCTTTTTTTTTAGACTCTGTACAGAAGTCTCCTTACATTGTAATGCTGGGTCACTGTACTAGGAACTGCACTGCAGTAACCTGGCACTGCCACTACACAATGTGCGGAGCCGTGGTTTCCAGCTTTGGGTTTACTGTTGGCACCACTGCAGTGCAGAACAGCTGATCCTAAGGGTGCTAGCTGTAAGCAACTTGCCAATCATCTATTCAGGGCCTGGAAATAGGCAATAAAAAGGATTTCCATGGTAAACCCCTTAACTGATATTTTCAGTTAGGCTGGATTCATACTGCAAAAAACAGATGGAAAAAAGAGATACATTTGTGTGCATCCGTTTTGACCCGCTTTTCTATTGATTTCCATTCTTTAAAAAAAAAAAAAACGGATCAAAATGCATCCGCTTTTTTAACGTACACAAAAACGTAGCTGACCTTATTTTTCTGTGTGTTAAAAAATGTATGCATTTTGATCCATTTCTTTATAATGGAAAAACGGATCAAAACAGATGCACACAAATATATTCATCTTTTCATCTGTTTGCAACGGATTGCAAAAACGTAGTGTGAACTCAGCCTTAATTGTAAATTAAAAAAAAAAATTGTACCAAGAATTGAGGTAAAAAAACAAAACAATCTGTACTTTTACTGGCCTCAGTTGTCACATTCTCTACATTTATAAAGAGTGATTGGTTGCAGTGTCATGTTCACATTGTACACAACATCCTTGCAGCCGGAGGACACTGGAGCCATGCCAAATTTAACGTATGAGTGAAGTTTTTTTTTTTTCCCCGTTTATTTTTGTGTCCTGGTTCCAGCCTACATGACTTTAATTTTTTTTCTTTTTTTTGTCATGACTATCGGAAAATCCCTTTACCATAGCAGTATTCAGTGCATCATGTTATTATATAGCACTTATTTTAATTCCAAGAGTGGTCTTTCCTGCATATTGATTTGCCAAGTACTGGAATGGACGGCCTGTATTTTGACATGAAAGCATTAAAGGGAATGCAAAACATCAAGCTGAGATAGCAATAAATTAGATGTGAATGGAGCTGTACTTAGTATTCCAGGATCTTAATGTCAAGCTAAGGGAAATGTCTATTACTGTCATGTTTGTTGTAGGATGAGTTGATACAGGTTCCATAGGTTACTGCCTTCAAACCTTGTCAGCGCAGGCAATCGGGAGATGGCCGGAATCACCCCATAGTTTAGCTTTTTTTCTAAGCTGTCAGGCGTAGCTTTGTAATATTGTGCATTACAAACCTATATTGAATATACAATTCTGTACTATTGTTTTCATTCATGGGAAATGTTTGGAAGCTTGAAAATTTAAATCAATGCAACACATGTTTTATGGCATTCTGCATCCATCACTAATTCTATTGTGTACAATAGTAAGGTATAACATAGCAACATTGTAATGGGATATTAGCTGTCTAGAGGATTCCTAATGTTTGCATTGGCTATGTGATGATGTTAGGCATACCATACGGTAGTTGCCCTGTGACCAGAGGTGGATATACCTATACGCACAGTATGCTCACCCGTCCCACTGAGTTTTCTCTGTGCACAGTACTTGTAGATTCAGAAAAATTATGACAAACCAATTAAACCCAATGCATTTCAAGCACATGTATATTCCAAGTAATGGCTAAGCTAGAAAAAAACATTGAGTTTAAACACTTTATCAAGAAGGTGCAAGGGGGATGTTGTCATGTTACAGATTGGAATAAAAATTGTCCACAAGAATTAGAAGGTTAACCGGCACTATAACAATCCGATAGCTAAAACACATGCACGAGGATCAAGAGGAGCTAGGTGGTGCTAGCTGAATTGCAGCGGAAATTGCAAGAGAAAAAACAGCTGCACTCACCGTTAAGCCAAACATGGAATGCTTTATTGCGTTTACAGACATGGTGCAGACATTAGTGGCGTCTACCCTCTGCCCATGCCATCAGTGGTATCTGCCCACTGATGTCTGGGGGTGGGGAGTAAAAAATCATTCAAGCAGGGTGTGGGGAATAAAAAAAAAGTTATAGTCACCTGTCCCCATGCCCCCACAGAGCCGCAGCCCGCTTCTGAGCTCCCCACTGTCTGCGTCAGAACCCGGCTGACGAATGCCCTGATCTGCCAGTCAGTAACTGGGGCAGGACACCAATGCAGTCACTGATTGAATAAGCGGGCTAAATCCAACCCATCTGTGATGTTAAACCCTGGCTGTGATGTACCCAGAACTGGGGAGAAGATGACAGCCAGTGGGATTTGGGAGCTCTGTGATGTAGTTGCAAAGGAAATGAGTAGGCACTCACCCGATTCTTGAACTGCACTTTATTGGTAACTTCTTTTTAAAAATTCATGGCAAACATCCTCGGTGGGCTACGACGCCAACACCTTGCTAATGCGTGACAGCTGTTTCGTGTGGATCCCTACACTTATATTAGTCTGTGATGTAGTGCAGCGCGGTCACTGGGAGTGGTAAGCAGATTGTCTTTTTTATTCTCCCTACACCCCCTGGTTTTTACCCCCCCCCCCCCCCGCCAGACTTCTCCTTCAGGGCAGCATTTAAAGGGGGAAACCTGCTAAAAGGAAAGTGCAAATACATTGCACAAAGTGTATTCTTCTGTAAGGTATATAAGGGTATGCATTTATTGGGTCAGCCTAGAGCCGTGGGGATGAGAAGTAATTGAGGCAGGGACATAGTAGACATAGAGTTATGCTCTACAACATCCTGCTTTATTTTGTAAAATGAGACAGATATGATATGATGCCAACTTGATAAGCAAAGTGTAAGAAGCCAGGAGGGATGTGCGTGTAGCCGGGAAGGATGCGCTACTGTGCTGTAAACGCAGTATTGTCTGAGACATGTGAGGGCTTTACTAGGAACCCATTATGACATGGACCATACTATATCTGTCATGTCACCTGGTGCTATTACATTTAAATATTGTAAATTGATGTTTATCAATGTTTTTAAGAGATTTAAAGATGTTTTCTAGGTAAAACAGATTGATGGCCTATCCACTGGATTAATTGTTGTGGTGCCAACTTCTGGCACAACCACCAATCAGCTGTTCAGGGCCCATACCACACACTATACAGAAGCAGCTAGCTCCATTCACTGTGCAGTGGCCTGGCTTAGTTACTGCAGCCCAGTTGTTGTTTACTTGAACGCGAGCTGAGCTACACTTACACGTTGCCATCACTACACTGTGAATGGAGCCAATTGCCTCCAGCCCGATTCTTTGTGTAGTGTGGGAGCTGAAGAGCTTATCAGTGGGTATGCCATGTCTGGGCACCCCCCGATCAGTAATTAATGAGCTATGCTCTTTACCCCTTAAGAGGGAACATGTCCTCACTTTCATGCTGCCTGAGTAATCAGGGCAGTACCCGGTGGCTTCACTCTGCTCCACCAGCCTCGATCTTTTCCTGTAGGATATGGGGAGGAAGTTATCAATCAAGACCGATGGCGCAGGCAGAAACCAGCGGGGACTGTCCTAATTACTCCTGGTTCAGGCAGCATGAAGAATAACCAGTCTGAACTCATTTTTTTTTATGTGTGTTTGGTAACCTGTAAAATTTTAAATTTTGGCTTAATTCATATGTTTGAAAGATGTATTTGCTAGCAAAACATGTCTGTCAGGACCCAATAAAAGTGATTTTCAGTCTTTCTTACTATGGGGAACCCAACCTTGTACTTCAGAGGAGCTCAATGTTCCTGAGATTTTCCGATTGCTGTACCTTACTCGATGCCAGGCTTAGTTGGTTACCAGTTTACTATTGTTACTGTAAAAGAAGGCGATGTTGATTTTACTGTCTTCTAAAGAAACCTTTACTAGGCTCCAAGAAACAACATGGTTTCCTGGAACCTTCATTTGAGAAAGACCATATAATAGTATTTAGAATTACAGTGTTTTGCACACCCATATCTTATCTAGGAGTTGGCATCACTTTGCTGCATGCTTTTTTTTTTACTAGCTCATACAGCTCATGAATTCTTTTCATTCTTATTTCCGTCATCCCATTTTCTTTCCTATCAGAGTGAAATTGGACACAGCCCTCCTCCTGCCTACACCCCTATGTCAGGAGTAAGTATTCCACATTGGCCTTTCATCTGTAAATGTCTTTACTTATCCTTTGGTTGTTTTCTCTTTCTTGTAGGGGTGTATTGGGTTAGTCTTATATATGATGTCCATACACCATGTTGTCAGTAACACTTAGCTCTTATACTGGCCAAAATGACTGACATTATGATTCCCCTTCTCCATCCCTCCAATACTGACACCATATTATATCTCACTTTTCATTTGACTTATGTTTCATCTACTATCTCAGATTTCCATACTTAATTTCATTGCATGAGAGGTTTGGTAAGGAATCCAAAATGGCAATTGTTATAGCCACATTGACTTTTACGGATCAGAACAACCACTGGGAGGCTAATGGTGCATTCAATTATAACCTACAATTTTATGGTACATAGAAAAGTCATGCCTCCAACCTTAAATCTACCAGCCTTCTCCCTCTCAATGTCATGCTCTTTCCAGTATCAATGCTAGATTTTAGTATTTACGCCATTAACTTTTAGTTTTACATCTGGCCGCCTAAAATATATTGCCAACTTCTTTAGCCATACAAGGATTTTTTTTGTTATGCAGTCAGTTAGAAATATGGCTGAATATGACGTAGAAGTCTTAAATAGAATTTGTTATTTCTATGTTATGTTTAGAGCTCAAGTGTAAAGGAGGTGTTGCAAAGCCACAGAATGCATGCCAACTCCCTCCTCCACACTGCTCCAACTGATTGACATCTAGGGCTCAGAGGTGGTTGAGGGATATATATGCTGCGACTTGAACTGCCTCCTTGAACCTTGAATTTTAAACATGATTTAGAGTTGACTGTTTCCCTTTAAAATGTGAGAGATATACAGTAGTTGTCAGGTGTCACAGAGTAATGTAAAGAGAGTTTAAAAGTAGAGTCAGACTGTGTATGTACTGTCAATGACTGTGTGGATAGGGTTGGCAGAACTCCCGTGGTCTCTCCTAAAAGTCCAGTATTGATTTTCTCTGTTCTTTACTCAAAGATTCAGCTATTAACCATATAAATCTATGTATCACAGAGCTCAGCTCCTCTCTTTCTATTATATCCTGCTCTCAGATAGAGCAATATAAGGGACGGAGACTAAGGCCCAGAAACTCTAGGCCACATCAATTTGACACAGGGCTGCAAATTTAAAAGTAGTTTTTTAGGACAATAACTGCATAACCTGTCGAACGAACCCCAGGAGAGATCTTGGATTAAAAGCTGCTATCTGAAGGTACAAGCGGTTTGGGGGGGGGGGGGGCAGATTGTGGGTACAGAGTCGCTATAAGTCAATTGAGAAAAAAAGGCCATTACTGAATAAAACCATTAGTGATTACAGCAAGATATAACACATTTCTATTACTAGTATACATGGGTACTATGATACAGGGAAACAAATCACAATGGTAAATGGTCATTGGACATAGTCATTGAGGAATATAGGAAAATGTTCAAAGAGAAAAAAACATATTTACAAATGAATATTTAATTATCAAAAGAAACATGGAGAAGACAATTTGTACATCACAAGCTTTCTAGAGCCTTTACAAATATTCATTAGTAAAGAATTCCGCATTATGACCGTAACACCTTGACACCTATGTATCTTTATAAACAGAGCACAAATAACAGTAGACATCAAACAGTTCATTATGAGAGGAGACTTAGAAGGAACAGTCTAGAGCATCATTAATATAGAGTGTCCAGCATCATCACAGAAGGGATGGTGAATAGGAAGACAGCGTAGTAATTGAATCAATCAGTCATTTGCTTTCTGATGCTGGGCCCAGGCTGTAGGTCAGCAAGTCATCAAAAGCTGTGGCAAATACACTAATTACTACTCTACAGGACAAAGCTGTTCACTCACGGCCGTCTTTAACTCTGCACTCCCTGGACTGATGGGAAAAATCCCTCCTCGTTCAAGGATTTAACATTCTCAACCTGTATTCTAAGGCATAAATATTGTGTAGAAAACTTCACAATAATCCCATAGATACAGTATAGAGCAGAGTTCCTTAACATGTGTTATCTAGCCTTTCAGGCATGCTTGGAAGTGTAGTTTTAAAGTATGTTATATTAGGTATATATTTTCCAGTTTGTAAAGGTCTCCATGTAAACATACAGGTAATATAACTGAATTGCTTATTTATTACGATGGTTTCCCACTAGGTACAGAAGCCACATTCTTCTTCTTTCCTTGGGGAGCTAAATTTGGTCTTTAAAACAACAAGTTTTTCAACCAAACCTGAAATACCCCTTTAAGTGTGCCTTTTCATCCTGCATGTGATGTATATATGGAGTCTTTATGTTGGTGCATAGTACGGTAGTATGTGCTACCATACTTTGTAATTATTTTACAAACAATAAGGAGGAAATGATGGCTCATGGCTGTTCAGTAACCTCAGGACATATAAGCTGCTATCCAAGCTGCCATACAAGTGCCATTGGTGTGCTGTAAATATAGAATTTTATGATGAAGCATGCCACTTTTTATTTTTTTGTTCGATGTGTACATATTTTGACATGGAAACCTCCATATGTTCCCACATGATATTGGAGCTGTTGAAGGGTACAGTAAAAGGCTATGTTCACAAATTTATTCCTCTCCAATTTTTAAAAGGAAAAATTATGTCCGTCATTTTGAGTTCAAAACGACAACTGTGATTTCGCTGTTGGTACATTATTCTAGTGTAGGTGGACTAATTGGCCTTCGGATGTGTCTTTAACTGAAAAGTCCATTGTACTTTATAGCAATAACGGTGAAAGGATGGTGAAATAAGAAAAACTGTCTGTAAACAACTAAAAAATAACGTCCAATGTCCGCAAAAATTTGTCATGATTATTATTTGGACGTGCGCGCAGACAACCTCCGTCATTTTATACACTGTGTGCATTGGACGTCCATCATACCATTGACTTCAATGCATCGCTGCAATAACGGACACCTTTTAAAATAGAGAAGGCGGGCGTCTTAGCCAAGGTCCTAATGGTCTATTACAGCTCTGTAATAGGAAAGGACTGGCTGTGTAATACCAACGTACCTTAGACAAGGCAATGGAACATGATGTAAACAGGGCTATATTTATTGCCAATAAACATTCATGTTAACTATTCATACTGCCATTTCATTTACAACAGTACACCCCTGTGTGCTCGACCACTCGGTAATTAGAAGAGATCTGGGGAAAGCTGCTCGTTGATGGTTCAAGTAGCAAAATAAATGAAGATAAAATTTAATACAGCAAACCTTATTTAAAAATCTATATTTTCTGACTTTATAGTCAATGGTATTCAAAGGGTAATGGTCACTTAAACCCTTCTAGTGTTAACAAGCATTTCATTTTAAATTTAGTTTTTAGGAAAAATCCTAAGGTTATATTGACATATTTTCCAGCTACTATTAGGATATCATGATGTCTACAGTACATGTAATACTTGCTTACAAGATAAATATTTAAAGGGGATGTGCTGCATTTATTTTTATTTATGGGCAAGGCTCTGCTATTTTCTGCTGTTGCCCTTACTTAGCAGTAGGGGAAGCAGGGAATAGCAGAGATATGGCTGCATTGCACACATGCCTGTTTCTGGTACTATGTATTTCTAAATAGCTTTATAAAGTGCCAGACCTCAAACTCTCTATCTTTAGTACTGGATATGGCATAAAGTTAAGCTATTTAGAGATGTTTTAACACTACAAAGCTAATGTGTACAAATTCATAATTGCAACTATGCAGCTATGTTCACACAACGTTAGAGATGAGCGAATCGGGTTCGGGTTCGAGTCGATCCTAACCCGAGCGTTCGGCATTTGATTAGCAGTGGCTGCTGAACTTGGATAAAGCTCTAAGGTTGTCTGGAAAACATGGATACAGCCAATGACTATATCCATTTTTTCCACATAGCCTTAGGGCTTTATCCAAGTTCAGCAGCCACCTCTAATCAAATGCCGAAAGTTCGGGTTCGGATGGACTCGAGCATGCTCCAGGTTCGCTCATCTCTACACAACGTATAAAAAACGGCCTGCCGTTATTTGGAAATAATTGACACGATCATTATTTCATTGGCCATTTCATCGGCAAACAACGGTCATTGTTCAATACATTGTGTGATACAACGGCCGTTGTTTGCATTGACACAATGCAAATCATTGCATTATCAAAAGAACAGCCTTTGTATAAACTGAAAACAACAGCCATTCCTTTCATAAAGAGCACATTGTGTGAACATAGCCTAAATGTGTGTGTGTGTTTGTGTTTGTATATATATATATATATATATATATATATATATATATATATATAGACATTTGAGCTTTGTTACTTCATTTTATGCACGCACAGAAACTGTACGGCTCCACACAGGTTTCCTTTAACACTATATTATGGACCTGTATGGGCTGCTATACTGTGGATCCATAAGGCACTCTATTTAAACAATGCTTGGGTAGAAGAAGGTATTTCAGATTATCTTTGCCCTCGTTATACCCAATGAAAGTTACCTTGGTGATGATTTTTTTTGGCAACTTGAAATTATGAAAGGCAATGCACCATATAACATTTACTGTAAATCATTCAGTGGTATGCTATAATAAGGTGATGGTCTGGCATGTAAATTATATACAAGACAAATGAGCCTTAGTGTTGTATGTTTGCAGTTTCCATGTAAACTATTTTGTGATGGATTAATTCACTTCCCATGGCATAATGTCATAGGAATGCCATTCTATATAATCAAAATCATGCCGCACAATCTAGACATGGTGTACACAATGGCATGTTTACCGTGGAGCTACTCACTAATGTACTAAAGTGGAGGTGAAATATGTATGGAAATTTATGTATTCGGCTATGTTCCCACAACGTTTTTTTTTTGTCAGTTTATAAGTTTACAACAGGAAGCTGAAAACAAGTGTAAACATAGCCTTTAAAGGGGTTATCCAGCACTACAAATACATGGCTTTTCCCCTCTCTTGTCTCCAGTTCAGGTGTGATTTGCAATTAAGCTCCATTTACTTCAATGAAACTGAGTTTGAAACCCCACCCTGTGTGTGAACAACTAAAAAATAATGTCCGCTGTTTGCAAAAGACGTCCAAAAATAATTGTGGTGGGCTATGTTCACAGTACATTTAACAGTGTCTGTTGCATAGCAATGGACACTGTTAAACTGCATTTAGGACATTCCTGCAGAGGAACGTCCTTTTTTTACTATTGACTTGCGGGTAACGTTGGGTGTACCAGCAAATTAATTAGCCATAACAATTAATTGATAACATAACACTGTGTGAACACAGCTGGCGGCATTGACTTCAATGCAATGTGCCCAGTAGCAGATTATAATAGGTCCTTTTCAGGCAGTAGCGGGGGGCCCTGAGCTCCTGGGGGGCCCATGGCCACTCAAAAAGATTTATACTTTCAGTTGTGTTCTGTCTCCTGGCTACAGTTCTGCCATGATTTGCAAAAAATTGCTGCTTTTTTACCACAATTTTGCACAATTCAGGGCATCATGACATTATCTATCCTGTACTATGCACACCACACTAGTGCTGCCATAGTTACAGTGGGATAGGGGGGCCCAGACTTGGTGAACAGCCCGGGGCTTATGGCAAAGTTAATCTGCCCCTGAATGTGCTCCTGCAGTAAAGAAAAGATGCTGATTCCATTGCAATCAGCGTCCATTCTTTACTTAAAAACAACATTGTGTGAACATAGCCTAACTGTGTAACAGTTAAAGACCAATAAAGAAACAACTGAACCTCTGAGGTATTACAACATATAAATTTTATTTGTTAAAATTACACATAAATAAATAAAAAAATAATGAATAGATAAATACACAATGAACCATGGCTGACAAAATTGTTAAAAAAATGACAAACATACAATGAGGGGGCTGCTGCAGATGGACACTAGCAACTAAATAAGTAAATGATTTAAGTAAATAAATAAATAATTTAGATGAGAACAGGTGGACTAGAAGTGCTAAATACGGTGCCCAGAGATCTATGTGTAAATACTATATAATAAATACACCAAAAAGGTGCGATAGATAAATAAATAACACATGTGTCTCAATAGATGCAAAAAATAAATAAATAAATAAATGGATAAACACAATGTCCTACCATAAATAGTGGAGATCAAAAAGTGTCCACCGGCGGCCCCCACCCCAACGCACGTTTCGGCGTAGCCTTTTTCAAGGGGTACCTATCAACTGGAGGGTCGCACTATAAATACCCAAAGAGCCACTAGGAGAACCAATCACCTGACCGCCCCGCACATGAGGTGCATTACATACAATCAAGCTACCTACTCAATACTACTGCCGCTTCCAGATGCGACCGGCGTCCGCGCCTCAGGCGCAACGTGATGACGCTTGCGGTCGCATGATGGTATGATGCCTCTATGATGCGTGAATGCGCCGGTCACGTGTGCAGCGTGATGACGTGCAAACCCGATAAGTCACGTGATGTATTTGTCACGTGACATACCCGTGTGACGCGGACGCACGTAGGTCACATGTGCGGAAGAACACAGTGTGCCTACGCGCATGCGCCTCACCCGGGCAGAAGAGAGACAAAGACTACTGCCATCTATAGGCCATATGGGGATAATACACTATAATGGATAAATGAATCATAGACCAATCATACACCAATGGGCTATCTGTGAATACAATAAAGATATATATACTAGTGGACAGAATGCATTAAAGGAAGAAATATATATAAAAATAACAATAGATTAATGAAAGTAATAATAAATGAGAACAAAATAGATACAAAATCATGATAAATAAATATGCAATACAAATATAAAGTGTGAACCATACATAACCTCACTGGCCATAATCACTATAATGAATATACATACAACATAATAAATGACTAAATAAAGGGAAAAGAGTATCCCTAATAGGAAGAAAACATAATTATGGATCAAAAAAGACATAATTTAGAAACTAAAAACTATATAAATATACATATATATACACATAAGATAAGTGAGATAGAAGTGAATGAAAATAAAAATATATAAATATATAAGTATATATACGTTAAAAGTGCAGCATTTGAAAAAAACAGTGATAAAGTGCAAGTGCAATAAAGTGCAACACGTGTATAGTGCAAATTATAACACACCTACTGGTACAGCGATGAAAAAACATCACGTATCAGAGGAGTGATGTGAGACCGTGTGTAAAAAATATATATATATCTAAGTGATAATAAATGAAAAAATGGATGAATACATGAATAGAAATATGTGTATACGGATGTCATTCTATATATGGCCAGCGAGGTAAGAGGATACGCATAAAAAAATGTATACACAATATATATATAAGATGAAAATGAAAAATAGAAATAGATGTAAATAAATAAATATAAATAATGAATGAAAATGGAATGTATAAAATAATATTAATAAAAATAATAATAAATAAATAAAATAAATAATGAAAGGTGATAAATGGTTGATTAAAGAATAACAAAAAAAGGGGAGGGGAGGGGAGGGGAGGGGAGGGGACTGCCCCAATCATATGAATACGGACAAAATGGTAAGAAAAAAACCCAGGAGGTAAAATAAAAGTGATATAGATAAATATAAAAATATAAAAATAAATATAAATATAAATATAGATATAAAGATAATAATAATGATAAATAAAAATAAAAATAAAAATAATAAATATAAAGATAAAAATAAATAATAAATAATAATAAGTAATAATAAAAAATAGTAATATATAAATAATAATGAAAAATAAAAAGAAAAAATTATAATAAAAGGAAAAATATTTGAAAAAATAATAATAAGAGAAAAAAAATAAGAAAAAAAGGAGAAAAAATCACAACCAAAAATGCAGACGTCCATAACAAACGGGTTGTAAAAAAGTATATGAGTACTCAAATAAAGAGTCCATGTTGGAAAGTCACAACAGATGTATCCCAGGGTGTAGATAGGAAGATAAGTGATGGAGCTTTGCGATGAGAAGATCAGGCATGACAGGAAAAAGGGGACTCCCAAATGGCAGGTGTAACCAGTATTATATCTCAAGATCTAAAAGGATAAACCACAAAATTATAAATGATTAAAAATAGAACATACAATAGAGCAATATAATATAACAATACCTATGTGACTATAAAAATAAAAACATGACCCATACCCGGGCGCAGCGGTCAGAGAAAAGGTGCATAACTCAAAATTTCGTTCAGGCCATTTGGAAAGACAGTCCTAAGCCTCCAAATCCATCGGCTCTCACATTGAGCGAGGCGTTTAGCATAATTGCCTCCTCTCAATCCCATCTGTATTCTGTCGATGCCTCTTACTTTGAAACCCGTGGGGTCGCAATCATGGAAGCGCCAAAAATGTTTTGCCACAGGCTTCAAACCCTCTGGACTCTCCATGTCTGATGCTCGTGAAATGTCCCTCACGTGTTCACGAACCCTCGTCTTTAACTCTCTGGTCGTGAGTCCAACGTAGATTTTATTACAGGGGCATGTTGCATAGTACACCACCATCTTGGTTGTGCATGTTATATGTTGTGTAATTTTATAATTACACTCACCCGAGCTATCCAAAAAGTCAGTCGCTCTCTCCATATTAGGACAAGCGATGCAGTTGCCACAGGGAAAAAAACCCCATTGGGGACCCTTGGACCCAAATATCTTACCTGGGGGTTTTGCTTGATGTTCACTCTTCACTAAGATATCCCTGAGGCTCCTAGCTCTGCGTGCAGTGATTGCTGGTTGAGGGGGTAAATAGGCACGAAGCGTAGGATCTGCAAGTAGGACAGGCCAATGTTTAGCCAAACAGTGCCTCATACGCTCCCATTGGCAATGATAATTGGTGAAAAATCTTACCACTGTGTCTGACGGTTGACGATTGGCTGGTGATAGGAGTGTGGGTCGAGGAGTATTCTTAGCCCGTACATATGCTCGTTTTAAAGATCGATGACTATATCCCCGACTCAGAAAACGCTCCCTAAGTTCCTTTGCTTGTCTCTCAAAATCTTCAGTAGAGGAGCAAATTCGTCTAATGCGGAGATATTGCCCCACTGGAATAGCTCTGATCGTGGAGGGGGGATGTGAAGATGAGGCATGTAAGTATGAATTTGCTGCAGTTTGCTTCCGGAACACATCAGTCTGTATATATCCATTAGCGTCTCTGCGGAGAGTAACGTCCAAGAAATCAACGGAATCATGGCTGTACGTGTATGTGATTTTAATGTTACGGTTGTTACTGTTCAGATTTTGGATGAACAAATGCAGTTGATCCATGTTTCCCTGCCAGATCATGAAAATGTCGTCGATGTAGCGCGCCCAAAAAAGGACGCGGTCCATCGACGGCAGTCCATGATCTGACAGGAATAGGTCCCTCTCCCACAGCCCCAGGAACAAATTCGCGTACGAGGGCGCACAAGACGCCCCCATAGCGGTGCCCTGGAGCTGCAGGTAGAGGGACCCCAAAAATGAAAAAAAGTTGTGGGTAAGTGTAAACTGAAGTAGTTGACTTACCAAGTTGCCCATCCATTTTTCAATAGAACTGCTCTCCAGGAAGAACTTCACAGCGGCTATACCGTCTTCGTGCCTTATACTTGTATAGAGAGACTCCACGTCGCATGTGACCATCAGCATATTGTCTTCCAATTGGATCCCCTCTATTTTACAAAGGAAATCAGATGAATCCTTAACGTAAGATGGCAAACACTCCACAATTGGTTTAAGCAAGTGGTCAATGTACTTACTCACATTTTCAGTAAAGCTATTATTCCCCGAAATTATCGGTCTTCCTGGTGGTCTTGTTAAATTCTTGTGCACCTTCGGGAGAAGATAAAGTGTCGGAATGGTGGGGTTCTGAACTGTAAGAGCAGCGTGAAGGTCCTTGGAAATGATACCCTCATCCTCCGCCTGAGAGAGAATCTCTTCCAGGCTGCAGGTATAAGACAGCAGTGGGTTAAAAGTCAATTTACGATAACACGTATTGTCACGTAACTGGCGGAAGGCTTCAGTCTCGTACATATGTTTGGGCCATATGACAGTATTACCGCCCTTATCGGCTGGCTTGAATGTAACATCATCCATTGATCTGAGTTTTCGTATGCTGGTTCGTTGATCATGAGATAAATTGTCATGCTGAATACTGGTTGGAATTTGTGATAATTCCTGTTCAACCAGTCGTACAAAAATGTCTATGGAGGGACATAGATTCAGTGGAGGAAATTTTTGTGATTTCTTTCTTATGCATACAGGGACCTTACCTTCATCCTGAGGTTGTTGTTCTCTTAGAAGAGCATTTAAAGTGCGTAGTGCTTCCTGCTCATTTGCAGAGGGAAACAACTCTTCGCATTCATTGCGGTGATGCCATTTTTTAAACATTAGGGCCCTAGCAAAGAGATGCAGATCTTTGGTCACCGTAAAATTATCAAATTTAGCACAAGGGGAAAAGGTTAGACCCTTCTCCAAAATTGACAGATCTGTAGGAGATAATGTATGTGTAGACAAATTAATTACCTTGGGGTTGCCAGGACCACCTGTTGCTCCTCTTTGCAGGTCAGATCTCTTACGGCTTGAAGTAAATTTCTGGTCCCATTTGCGCTTAAATCTCTGTTGGGGATGATAACCAGTCGCTCCCCCGGCGTCACTCCGATCACTTATGGACGACATCGATGATACTGACATTGATCGATTTCTGGATCTAGTCACCCGTCTGGTCTGCCATTTGTACATTCTCTTTTGTTGGAAATCATTTAGATCTCTCGACAATTTCTTACTCTTTACATCTTGTATATCCTTCTCCCACGTAGCAAATTGGGAATCCATCTGTTTGCGAAACGTTTCTGCCTCTTCCTCATTCATTTTACTAGTGAGCTCTTCCTGGAGGCGTTCTAGCTCAGGATCAAGCTGTTCCAATGATCTTTTGTTAAGACCAATAAGTAATTCCATAAATTTGTGTGAACTATTAGTGCAAACCTCCTCCCATTGGGCTGTAAACATCTCATCATCGACTGGAAATGATGGGAAGACTTGTATACGTAAACCACGAGGAACTAGTTTACGTTGTATATAATTTTCCAAATAGGCTCTATTCCACCATGTTTTAGTACGTTTGTGTAAGAGCTGACTGAATGTTTTTTGTAAACCCTGCACATCTCTCTGACCGCTAGCACCCTCAGCCGTAGATTCATTGTTGAACACCTTTTCCAATTGAGATTGCCAGGACCGTTCCCTGGATTTGTAGTCCATGATACTACTGACTTAAACCACCTGTGGATAAACACAGAAATAATCAATAACACATATATAAAGTCTGTAGAGCTCCACCATACAAGATACTACCTGTATTTACTCTAATGTATGGGGAATAAATGAAAAATGTAAAGAAAAAAAAAAAAAAAAAAAAAAACTTCGGGTTCTAGTAGCAAGCTAAAGACCAATAAAGAAACAACTGAACCTCTGAGGTATTACAACATATAAATTTTATTTGTTAAAATTACACATAAATAAATAAAAAAATAATGAATAGATAAATACACAATGAACCATGGCTGACAAAATTGTTAAAAAAATGACAAACATACAATGAGGGGGCTGCTGCAAATGGACACTAGCAACTAAATAAGTAAGTAAATGATTTAAGTAAATAAATAAATAATTTAGATGAGAACAGGTGGACTAGAAGTGCTAAATACGGTGCCCAGAGATCTATGTGTAAATACTATATAATAAATACACCAAAAAGGTGCGATAGATAAATAAATAACACATGTGTCTCAATAGATGCAAAAAATAAATAAATAAATAAATGGATAAACACAATGTCCTACCATAAATAGTGGAGATCAAAAAGTGTCCACCGGCGGCCCCCACCCCAACGCACGTTTCGGCGTAGCCTTTTTCAAGGGGTACCTATCAACTGGAGGGTCGCACTATAAATACCCAAAGAGCCACTAGGAGAACCAATCACCTGACCGCCCCGCACATGAGGTGCATTACATACAATCAAGCTACCTACTCAATACTACTGCCGCTTCCAGATGCGACCGGCGTCCGCGCCTCAGGCGCAACGTGATGACGCTTGCGGTCGCATGATGGTATGATGCCTCTATGATGCGTGAATGCGCCGGTCACGTGTGCAGCGTGATGACGTGCAAACCCGATAAGTCACGTGATGTATTTGTCACGTGACATACCCGTGTGACGCGGACGCACGTAGGTCACATGTGCGGAAGAACACAGTGTGCCTACGCGCATGCGCCTCACCCGGGCAGAAGAGAGACAAAGACTACTGCCATCTATAGGCCATATGGGGATAATACACTATAATGGATAAATGAATCATAGACCAATCATACACCAATGGGCTATCTGTGAATACAATAAAGATATATATACTAGTGGACAGAATGCATTAAAGGAAGAAATATATATAAAAATAACAATAGATTAATGAAAGTAATAATAAATGAGAACAAAATAGATACAAAATCATGATAAATAAATATGCAATACAAATATAAAGTGTGAACCATACATAACCTCACTGGCCATAATCACTATAATGAATATACATACAACATAATAAATGACTAAATAAAGGGAAAAGAGTATCCCTAATAGGAAGAAAACATAATTATGGATCAAAAAAGACATAATTTAGAAACTAAAAACTATATAAATATACATATATATACACATAAGATAAGTGAGATAGAAGTGAATGAAAATAAAAATATATAAATATATAAGTATATATACGTTTAAAGTGCAGCATTTGAAAAAAACAGTGATAAAGTGCAAGTGCAATAAAGTGCAACACGTGTATAGTGCAAATTATAACACACCTACTGGTACAGCGATGAAAAAACATCACGTATCAGAGGAGTGATGTGAGACCGTGTGTAAAAAATATATATATATCTAAGTGATAATAAATGAAAAAATGGATGAATACATGAATAGAAATATGTGTATACGGATGTCATTCTATATATGGCCAGCGAGGTAAGAGGATACGCATAAAAAAATGTATACACAATATATATAAGATGAAAATGAAAAATAGAAATAGATGTAAATAAATAAATATAAATAATGAATGAAAATGGAATGTATAAAATAATATTAATAAAAATAATAATAAATAAATAAAATAAATAATGAAAGGTGATAAATGATTGATTAAAGAATAACAAAAAAAGGGGCGGGGTGGGGAGGGGACTGCCCCAATCATATGAATACGGACAAAATGGTAAGAAAAAAACCCAGGAGGTAAAATAAAAGTGATATAGATAAATATAAAAATATAAAAATAAAAATAAATATAAATATAAATATAGATATAAAGATAATAATAATGATAAATAAAAATAAAAATAAAAATAAAAATAATAAATATAAAGATAAAAATAAATAATAAATAATAAATAATAAGTAATAATAAAAAATAGTAATATATAAATAATAATGAAAAATAAAAAGAAAAAATAATAATAAAAGGAAAAATATTTGAAAAAATAATAATAAGAGAAAAAAAATAAGAAAAAAAGGAGAAAAAATCACAACCAAAAATGCAGACGTCCATAACAAACGGGTTGTAAAAAAGTATATGAGTACTCAAAAAAAGAGTCCATGTTGGAAAGTCACAACAGATGTATCCCAGGGTGTAGATAGGAAGATAAGTGATGGAGCTTTGCGATGAGAAGATCAGGCATGACAGGAAAAAGGGGACTCCCAAATGGCAGGTGTAACCAGTATTATATCTCAAGATCAAGTTGCCCATTGATCTTGAGATATAATACTGGTTACACCTGCCATTTGGGAGTCCCCTTTTTCCTGTCATGCCTGATCTTCTCATCGCAAAGCTCCATCACTTATCTTCCTATCTACACCCTGGGATACATCTGTTGTGACTTTCCAACATGGACTCTTTTTTTGAGTACTCATATACTTTTTTACAACCCGTTTGTTATGGACGTCTGCATTTTTGGTTGTGATTTTTTCTCCTTTTTTTCTTATTTTTTTTCTCTTATTATTATTTTTTCAAATATTTTTCCTTTTATTATTATTTTTTCTTTTTATTTTTCATTATTATTTATATATTACTATTTTTTATTATTACTTATTATTTATTATTTATTATTTATTTTTATCTTTATATTTATTATTTTTATTTTTATTTTTATTTATCATTATTATTATCTTTATATCTATATTTATATTTATATTTATTTTTATTTTTATATTTTTATATTTATCTATATCACTTTTATTTTACCTCCTGGGTTTTTTTCTTACCATTTTGTCCGTATTCATATGATTGGGGCAGTCCCCTCCCCTCCCCTCCCCTCCCCTTTTTTTGTTATTCTTTAATCAATCATTTATCACCTTTCATTATTTATTTTATTTATTTATTATTATTTTTATTAATATTATTTTATACATTCCATTTTCATTCATTATTTATATTTATTTATTTACATCTATTTCTATTTTTCATTTTCATCTTATATATATTGTGTATACATTTTTTTATGCGTATCCTCTTACCTCGCTGGCCATATATAGAATGACATCCGTATACACATATTTCTATTCATGTATTCATCCATTTTTTCATTTATTATCACTTAGATATATATATATTTTTTACACACGGTCTCACATCACTCCTCTGATACGTGATGTTTTTTCATCGCTGTACCAGTAGGTGTGTTATAATTTGCACTATACACGTGTTGCACTTTATTGCACTTGCACTTTATCACTGTTTTTTTCAAATGCTGCACTTTAAACGTATATATACTTATATATTTATATATTTTTATTTTCATTCACTTCTATCTCACTTATCTTATGTGTATATATATGTATATTTATATAGTTTTTAGTTTCTAAATTATGTCTTTTTTGATCCATAATTATGTTTTCTTCCTATTAGGGATACTCTTTTCCCTTTATTTAGTCATTTATTATGTTGTATGTATATTCATTATAGTGATTATGGCCAGTGAGGTTATGTATGGTTCACACTTTATATTTGTATTGCATATTTATTTATCATGATTTTGTATCTATTTTGTTCTCATTTATTATTACTTTCATTAATCTATTGTTATTTTTATATATATTTCTTCCTTTAATGCATTCTGTCCACTAGTATATATATCTTTATTGTATTCACAGATAGCCCATTGGTGTATGATTGGTCTATGATTCATTTATCCATTATAGTGTATTATCCCCATATGGCCTATAGATGGCAGTAGTCTTTGTCTCTCTTCTGCCCGGGTGAGGCGCATGCGCGTAGGCACACTGTGTTCTTCCGCACATGTGACCTACGTGCGTCCGCGTCACACGGGTATGTCACGTGACAAATACATCACGTGACTTATCGGGTTTGCACGTCATCACGCTGCACACGTGACCGGCGCATTCACGCATCATAGAGGCATCATACCATCATGCGACCGCAAGCGTCATCACGTTGCGCCTGAGGCGCGGACGCCGGTCGCATCTGGAAGCGGCAGTAGTATTGAGTAGGTAGCTTGATTGTATGTAATGCACCTCATGTGCGGGGCGGTCAGGTGATTGGTTCTCCTAGTGGCTCTTTGGGTATTTATAGTGCGACCCTCCAGTTGATAGGTACCCCTTGAAAAAGGCTACGCCGAAACGTGCGTTGGGGTGGGGGCCGCCGGTGGACACTTTTTGATCTCCACTATTTATGGTAGGACATTGTGTTTATCCATTTATTTATTTATTTATTTTTTGCATCTATTGAGACACATGTGTTATTTATTTATCTATCGCACCTTTTTGGTGTATTTATTATATAGTATTTACACATAGATCTCTGGGCACCGTATTTAGCACTTCTAGTCCACCTGTTCTCATCTAAATTATTTATTTATTTACTTAAATCATTTACTTACTTATTTAGTTGCTAGTGTCCATTTGCAGCAGCCCCCTCATTGTATGTTTGTCATTTTTTTAACAATTTTGTCAGCCATGGTTCATTGTGTATTTATCTATTCATTATTTTTTTATTTATTTATGTGTAATTTTAACAAATAAAATTTATATGTTGTAATACCTCAGAGGTTCAGTTGTTTCTTTATTGGTCTTTAGCTTGCTACTAGAACCCGAAGTTTTTTTTTTTTTTTTTTTTTTTCTTTACATTTTTCATTTATTCCCCATACATTAGAGTAAATACAGGTAGTATCTTGTATGGTGGAGCTCTACAGACTTTATATATGTGTTATTGATTATTTCTGTGTTTATCCACAGGTGGTTTAAGTCAGTAGTATCATGGACTACAAATCCAGGGAACGGTCCTGGCAATCTCAATTGGAAAAGGTGTTCAACAATGAATCTACGGCTGAGGGTGCTAGCGGTCAGAGAGATGTGCAGGGTTTACAAAAAACATTCAGTCAGCTCTTACACAAACGTACTAAAACATGGTGGAATAGAGCCTATTTGGAAAATTATATACAACGTAAACTAGTTCCTCGTGGTTTACGTATACAAGTCTTCCCATCATTTCCAGTCGATGATGAGATGTTTACAGCCCAATGGGAGGAGGTTTGCACTAATAGTTCACACAAATTTATGGAATTACTTATTGGTCTTAACAAAAGATCATTGGAACAGCTTGATCCTGAGCTAGAACGCCTCCAGGAAGAGCTCACTAGTAAAATGAATGAGGAAGAGGCAGAAACGTTTCGCAAACAGATGGATTCCCAATTTGCTACGTGGGAGAAGGATATACAAGATGTAAAGAGTAAGAAATTGTCGAGAGATCTAAATGATTTCCAACAAAAGAGAATGTACAAATGGCAGACCAGACGGGTGACTAGATCCAGAAATCGATCAATGTCAGTATCATCGATGTCGTCCATAAGTGATCGGAGTGACGCCGGGGGAGCGACTGGTTATCATCCCCAACAGAGATTTAAGCGCAAATGGGACCAGAAATTTACTTCAAGCCGTAAGAGATCTGACCTGCAAAGAGGAGCAACAGGTGGTCCTGGCAACCCCAAGGTAATTAATTTGTCTACACATACATTATCTCCTACAGATCTGTCAATTTTGGAGAAGGGTCTAACCTTTTCCCCTTGTGCTAAATTTGATAATTTTACGGTGACCAAAGATCTGCATCTCTTTGCTAGGGCCCTAATGTTTAAAAAATGGCATCACCGCAATGAATGCGAAGAGTTGTTTCCCTCTGCAAATGAGCAGGAAGCACTACGCACTTTAAATGCTCTTCTAAGAGAACAACAACCTCAGGATGAAGGTAAGGTCCCTGTATGCATAAGAAAGAAATCACAAAAATTTCCTCCACTGAATCTATGTCCCTCCATAGACATTTTTGTACGACTGGTTGAACAGGAATTATCACAAATTCCAACCAGTATTCAGCATGACAATTTATCTCATGATCAACGAACCAGCATACGAAAACTCAGATCAATGGATGATGTTACATTCAAGCCAGCCGATAAGGGCGGTAATACTGTCATATGGCCCAAACATATGTACGAGACTGAAGCCTTCCGCCAGTTACGTGACAATACGTGTTATCGTAAATTGACTTTTAACCCACTGCTGTCTTATACCTGCAGCCTGGAAGAGATTCTCTCTCAGGCGGAGGATGAGGGTATCATTTCCAAGGACCTTCACGCTGCTCTTACAGTTCAGAACCCCACCATTCCGACACTTTATCTTCTCCCGAAGGTGCACAAGAATTTAACAAGACCACCAGGAAGACCGATAATTTCGGGGAATAATAGCTTTACTGAAAATGTGAGTAAGTACATTGACCACTTGCTTAAACCAATTGTGGAGTGTTTGCCATCTTACGTTAAGGATTCATCTGATTTCCTTTGTAAAATAGAGGGGATCCAATTGGAAGACAATATGCTGATGGTCACATGCGACGTGGAGTCTCTCTATACAAGTATAAGGCACGAAGACGGTATAGCCGCTGTGAAGTTCTTCCTGGAGAGCAGTTCTATTGAAAAATGGATGGGCAACTTGGTAAGTCAACTACTTCAGTTTACACTTACCCACAACTTTTTTTCATTTTTGGGGTCCCTCTACCTGCAGCTCCAGGGCACCGCTATGGGGGCGTCTTGTGCGCCCTCGTACGCGAATTTGTTCCTGGGGCTGTGGGAGAGGGACCTATTCCTGTCAGATCATGGACTGCCGTCGATGGACCGCGTCCTTTTTTGGGCGCGCTACATCGACGACATTTTCATGATCTGGCAGGGAAACATGGATCAACTGCATTTGTTCATCCAAAATCTGAACAGTAACAACCGTAACATTAAAATCACATACACGTACAGCCATGATTCCGTTGATTTCTTGGACGTTACTCTCCGCAGAGACGCTAATGGATATATACAGACTGATGTGTTCCGGAAGCAAACTGCAGCAAATTCATACTTACATGCCTCATCTTCACATCCCCCCTCCACGATCAGAGCTATTCCAGTGGGGCAATATCTCCGCATTAGACGAATTTGCTCCTCTACTGAAGATTTTGAGAGACAAGCAAAGGAACTTAGGGAGCGTTTTCTGAGTCGGGGATATAGTCATCGATCTTTAAAACGAGCATATGTACGGGCTAAGAATACTCCTCGACCCACACTCCTATCACCAGCCAATCGTCAACCGTCAGACACAGTGGTAAGATTTTTCACCAATTATCATTGCCAATGGGAGCGTATGAGGCACTGTTTGGCTAAACATTGGCCTGTCCTACTTGCAGATCCTACGCTTCGTGCCTATTTACCCCCTCAACCAGCAATCACTGCACGCAGAGCTAGGAGCCTCAGGGATATCTTAGTGAAGAGTGAACATCAAGCAAAACCCCCAGGTAAGATATTTGGGTCCAAGGGTCCCCAATGGGGTTTTTTTCCCTGTGGCAACTGCATCGCTTGTCCTAATATGGAGAGAGCGACTGACTTTTTGGATAGCTCGGGTGAGTGTAATTATAAAATTACACAACATATAACATGCACAACCAAGATGGTGGTGTACTATGCAACATGCCCCTGTAATAAAATCTACGTTGGACTCACGACCAGAGAGTTAAAGACGAGGGTTCGTGAACACGTGAGGGACATTTCACGAGCATCAGACATGGAGAGTCCAGAGGGTTTGAAGCCTGTGGCAAAACATTTTTGGCGCTTCCATGATTGCGACCCCACGGGTTTCAAAGTAAGAGGCATCGACAGAATACAGATGGGATTGAGAGGAGGCAATTATGCTAAACGCCTCGCTCAATGTGAGAGCCGATGGATTTGGAGGCTTAGGACTGTCTTTCCAAATGGCCTGAACGAAATTTTGAGTTATGCACCTTTTCTCTGACCGCTGCGCCCGGGTATGGGTCATGTTTTTATTTTTATAGTCACATAGGTATTGTTATATTATATTGCTCTATTGTATGTTCTATTTTTAATCATTTATAATTTTGTGGTTTATCCTTTTAGATCTTGAGATATAATACTGGTTACACCTGCCATTTGGGAGTCCCCTTTTTCCTGTCATGCCTGATCTTCTCATCGCAAAGCTCCATCACTTATCTTCCTATCTACACCCTGGGATACATCTGTTGTGACTTTCCAACATGGACTCTTTTTTTGAGTACTCATATACTTTTTTACAACCCGTTTGTTATGGACGTCTGCATTTTTGGTTGTGATTTTTTCTCCTTTTTTTCTTATTTTTTTTCTCTTATTATTATTTTTTCAAATATTTTTCCTTTTATTATTATTTTTTCTTTTTATTTTTCATTATTATTTATATATTACTATTTTTTATTATTACTTATTATTATTTATTATTTATTTTTATCTTTATATTTATTATTTTTATTTTTATTTTTATTTATCATTATTATTATCTTTATATCTATATTTATATTTATATTTATTTTTATTTTTATATTTTTATATTTATCTATATCACTTTTATTTTACCTCCTGGGTTTTTTTCTTACCATTTTGTCCGTATTCATATGATTGGGGCAGTCCCCTCCCCTCCCCTCCCCTCCCCTCCGCCGGTGGACACTTTTTGATCTCCACTATTTATGGTAGGACATTGTGTTTATCCATTTATTTATTTATTTATTTTTTGCATCTATTGAGACACATGTGTTATTTATTTATCTATCGCACCTTTTTGGTGTATTTATTATATAGTATTTACACATAGATCTCTGGGCACCGTATTTAGCACTTCTAGTCCACCTGTTCTCATCTAAATTATTTATTTATTTACTTAAATCATTTACTTACTTATTTAGTTGCTAGTGTCCATCTGCAGCAGCCCCCTCATTGTATGTTTGTCATTTTTTTAACAATTTTGTCAGCCATGGTTCATTGTGTATTTATCTATTCATTATTTTTTTATTTATTTATGTGTAATTTTAACAAATAAAATTTATATGTTGTAATACCTCAGAGGTTCAGTTGTTTCTTTATTGGTCTTTAGCTTGCTACTAGAACCCGAAGTTTTTTCTTTACATTTTTCATTTATTCCCCATACATTAGAGTAAATACAGGTAGTATCTTGTATGGTGGAGCTCTACAGACTTTATATATGTGTTATTGTGTAACAGTTAAATAGATTTGGCAGTAATACCCTCTCGCTTCATCTTTGCTCATTTTCCTGGCTAAAATATACTATATATATATATATATATATATATATATATATACAGTATATATATATTTATAATTATTTTAAAAGCATCGCTGTGCTTTCAGGTGTGATGACTATGGCTGTGTCCCAGGGGTATTTTAGAACACCAAGATTTTTCAGCCAGACAGACAAAATGTTCCAAAGTCTGTTCAGTGACATTTCTAGACAATGTAGCTTTCTGAAGTGATTCTGTTGTGACAGCAAAACTTTTGTTTTCCTTTACTGCCAAGTCTGACTACAGTAACTTCAGAAACCTACGTTTTTGGCAATGGAAAACCCACATATGAAACTGCAGATAAGGTTAGGTACACGTAACTTCCGAGGTAGAAATGTGTCTGCGACTTGTAAAAATTGGATGCCAGTATACAGTATACAAGCATAGACTGGAACAGTTAGTTACTAACTACTATAGTAAGGTAATTTCCTCAGCTTATATGTGTTTTTTTCTTAGACTTGTGGCGTGCTGCACTTTTAAGCCTGAAGAAAAAAACATACATTCACAAAATGACTTAAACATAGTTAATGAACTGCATTCAGGCCATTGAAGTTAATGGTACCCATGCCTGTCTGTTCTTGTATATGTTGGCATCCCACTTTGACAGGTTGCCAACATATACATAGTGTCAATGAGCCATATGTCTATTACATTAGGCAAACAATTGCTTAAATCATACACATCCGACAGAAATCTAGAGAACATCCTGGTAGCCCAGCCCAGGTTTTGACTCGGCAATGGATTCCTAAAAGCCAGTAGAAGACAATCAAAATTGGAGCCATTAACTTTTGATTGGGATTGGTAGGGTGCTGGTTACGCAGACCTCACCATTTGGTAGAACGTTAGAGAGAAGCAATCACTAAGTGATTTTTCTCCCTGCTCTGTCCAAGTGGCAGTGGATGGACTTCTAAAATAAGTCTATTCCGACACTAAGGAGAGACACCAATAAAAGTTCTCAGTCTCATATTTCTCCCTTCTAGTGGTTGGTGGGGATCTGAACACCCAAACCTGATTAATTAAAAGTTTTGAACTGTATCTAGAACATGTGAAAAGTATTTTTAAATTGGACATTAGACATACGCTTATTGATAACAAAAAGAAAAAAAAATAGCAGTTAAGATGGGGGGGGGGGGGGGGTGTTAAGGATTACTTCCTTTGAGGACAAGGAACCTCAGTTTGACATTGTTGTACACTTACATTTTGTATACAAAACAATTCAACTCAGTCCAGCATGTGACATGGCAAGTTAGATTAAAACTGGTTTTGCATCTTTTTGTGTCTTTAATAGAATCAGTTTGTGTATCGAGATGGAGGTTACACAACACAAGAATCAGTGACCCTGCCATACAGAGCACCTGCTTGTCCCATACCGGAAGTTCCTGCAGTCCAGGGTGCAACTTCTGAAGTCTTTGAAGATACATGCTGCAATGGAACGCTCCGCAAACAGGCTACAGAGCGAGCTCCAGAAGACAGTAGTCTGCAAAGATACAGTGCTGACCCAACCGCATTTGTACGGGAACGCACTGCACGAGGAGTTGTCGGAGAAGATGGTTACATGACTCCCATGAAAGAAAAGCCTAAGTCAGGTTGGTCAACAGCATTCATGTTATGGATTCTTTATCCTATTATGATAATGTTACTTATTAGTTTTGTTTATCAATTATGCTTTTAAATTTATCAACTATGAGCATTGTCAACTCTGAGGTTTCTCAAATAGGTCCTTGGGGTCTATATGTTTACAGCTACTATAGAAGCCATTTTTTACTGGCAGTAGAAGTCCTTTATTAACCTCCCCACACATAAATAAATGAAACCACCAAAAATATTTATTTTAATCGGATGACATCGATTTGATGACATACAGTACATAGAAATGTACAAATAAATTACATGGGAAGAGGTTGGCCACTTTATCATCAATTTTATAAAAATGTCTGTATAAAATTTTATCACTATGTATGCCTATTAACACATGTTCCACCTTACTCAGCTATAATATGGATAGGGCACCATGGTGACAAGGCTTCTCCTATAGTAAAAAATGGGCACATAAAGGAGGATATATCTGTAAGATAATTAAAAATAGAAAACAAATGAATGGTAAAGTGTCTAACTCCATTAAAATATAGCATATATTTATATAATGCATATACAGTATAAGGCTGGATTCACACGCTGTAACTGTGCGGCTGTATTTTTTATGCGGCTGTAAATGTGCGGGTGAAACTCCGGCCGTGGGAAAAAATAGACATGCGGCTCAAAACATACGGTCATTTACTTGGAAATCTGGTTCAACTAAAAATATCAAATAAAATGTTAAGAAAGTGATGGAAACACCTCTGGATGCATCTGGGAAAGCAGGGAACACAGTTTACATGAATCGCTATTACCGGGGTTTGCGATCCTCTGCACTATAGCAGATGTCTCTCATGGTTAATATATTGAATTAATAAAACACATTTTCTGTCTAATAAAGTCCCTTTTATTGTTCAATAATTAAATGTAAACGATTCCATCATTTTGCAATTAAATATACTGTTAAAATAAATATATATATAAATAAATGTATATTTATATATATATTTATTTTTTGACAGTATATTTAATTGCACAATGATGGATTCGTTAGAATTAAATTATTGACCAACGAAACTGAATTTATTTAAACGAAAATGTGTTTTCTTAATTAAATATTAATTAGTACAGGAAACTCCATAAGCCGTTAATTCATATGCCGGCAATAGAGCATTCTGTACTAATCATCACTTAACTTTAATGAAAACATCAAATGTTTCTTCTAATTATGTTATGACAATAGCATTATTAGAAGAAACATTTAGAATTATATGTGCGCTCAGCTGATTGGCTGATCGGCTCAGCGCACATATAATGAGCCGGTCCGCAGTACAGTGACTTCATTGTGCTGCGGACCAGCGAAGAGGACACATCAGGGTGAGTATAGAGCTCTCCCCACCCCCTCCCCAGCACTGCACCCCTCCCAACAAGGAAGGGGGGTCACTTAACCCCTTCCTTGCTGGGATGGGTGCGGTCTGACATCAGTCTGGCCCCCAAGGGGTTAAGGGGGATGCAATACATCCTCCCTTAACCCCTTGGGGGCCAGACTGTAAGCAGCGATCTGTAAAGATGCTGCATACTGTAAGGTGCACAACACCGCTCACAATGATGGGTGTTGTGCTCCTGTTTGTGTGTTTTTGTGTGTTTCTCCCTTTTTGTTTTTCAGATATCGGTATCCTGGGGATTACGTCGGATTCCATGGACTACGTCGATGACCAGCGTTTTTTTAATGTTTTTTTTTAATAAAATGGTCAATGAGGGGTGTGGGGGTGTTTTTATTTGAATAAAAAAATTTGTAAACTTGTGTCTTGTCTTTATTTCTTTACTTTATAGACTTAGTAGTGGAAGCCGTCTAATAGACGGAATCCATTACTAAGTCGGGGCCTAGTGTTAGCCGGTATAAAATGGCTAACACTAACCCCCTATTATTACCCCAGTACCCAATGCCACCAGGGGTACTGGGAAGAGCCGGGTGCCAGTGGTCCTGGAGCGTCAAAATTGGCGCTCCTGGACCGGGCGGCAGCAGGCTGGTAAGATTTAGGCTGGGGAGGGCCTAAACCAATGGCTCTTCCCACCCTGGTGTTACCAGGCTGCTGTCGTTTGGTTTTTAACCCGGCTGGTTATAAAAATAGGGGGGACCCTATGCGTTTTTTTTTTTAAATAAATAAATAATTAAAAAAAAACGCATAGGGTCCCCCCTATTTTTATAACCAGCCGGGTTAAAAACCAAACGACAGCAGCCTCGTAACACCAGGGTGGGAAGAGCCATTGGTTTAGGCCCTCCCCAGCCTAAATCTTACCAGCCTGCTGCCGCCCGGTCCAGGAGCGCCAATTTTGACGCTCCAGGACCACTGGCACCCGGCTCTTCCCAGTACCCCTGGTGGCATTGGGTACTGGGGTAATAATAGGGGGTTAGTGTTAGCCATTTTATACCGGCTAACACTAGGCCCCGACTTAGTAATGGATTCCGTCTATTAGACGGCTTCCACAACTAAGTCTATAAAGTAAAGAAATAAAGACAAGACACAAGTTTACAAATTTTTTTATTCAAATAAAAACACCCCCACACCCCTCATTGACCATTTTATTAAAAAAAACATTAAAAAAACGCTGGTCATCGACGTAGTCCATGGAATCCGACGTAATCCCCAGGATACCGATATCTGAAAAACAAAAAGGGAGAAACACACAAAAACACACAAACAGGAGCACAACACCCATCATTGTGAGCGGTGTTGTGCACCTTACAGTATGCAGCATCTTTACAGATCGCTGCTTACAGTCTGGCCCCCAAGGGGTTAAGGGAGGATGTATTGCATCCCCCTTAACCCCCTGGGGGCCAGACTGATGTCAGACTGCACCCATCCCAGCAAGGAAGGGGTTAACTGACCCCCCCTTCCTTGCTGGGATGGGTGCAGTGCTGGGGAGGGGGTGGAGAGCTCTATACTCACCCCGATGTGTCCTCTTCGCTGGTCCGCAGCACAATGAAGTCACTGTGCTGCGGACCGGCTTATTATATGTGCGCTCAGCCGAACAGCCAATCAGCTGAGTGCACATATAATTCTAAATGTTTCTTCTAATAATGCTATTGTCATAACATAATTAGAAGAAACATTTGATGTTTTCATTAAAGTAAAGTGATGATTAGTACAGAATGCTCTATTGCCGGCATATGAATTACCGGCTTATAGAGCTTCCTGTACTAATTAATATTTAATGAATAAAACACATTTTCGTTGAAATAAATACAGTTTCGTTGGTCAATAATTTATTTCTAACGAATCCATTGTCAGGGATGAGGGGCTTTGGTTTAATTCTGGGACACAGAGAGGATAGTGTTAATATAATTCTCAATAACACATGATTTACAAAATGCTGATGTTGCTTATCAGGGTGGGTCACTCTGACCCATCCTCAGGACACTTATCTGTGTTTTGGTTTACAGAGCACAGATAGGGAGCTACAGAGACATCATAATTGAAGATAACTTGATTGAATAAATAGTAACAAACTGATTAGCGGGAAATCGATCGATACCAACCACGATTGGATGTTATTCTTATTAATTTCCCTTACGCTGCAAATAAGATATTTACTCATATTGATCACATTGCGCATGACCGAATATAATCACATGACTTCATCTATGGAAAATACCTAAAGATTCTTGGTTAATGTTTAATGAGGTGTACACCCCGCAAGGGGTATAAAAGATGATGACTTTGTTGCAATAAACATGCTGCTACTCAGAACCATCTCGAGTTGTCTGCATCCTTCTCGCGAGTTGCCCCTCCAATCTGGCTACCATCCAATATACCTGAAGGTCTTACCTGAAGACCACCCTAACACCATCATTGTGCAATTCAATATACTGTCAAAAAATAAATATATAGATAAATATACATTTATTTATATATCTATTTTTTTAACAGTATATTTAATTGCAAAATGATGGATTCGTTAGAAATAAATTATTGATCAACGAAAGTGTCTTGATTACAAAGAAAATGTGTTTGATTAATTTAATATATTAACTATTAGAGGCATCGGCATTCAGCATCATTGCCGGCTATTTTTGAAGTACTCCGTACGGACCGCCTGTCAATCCACGGCCGCATATTCAGCCGCAAACAATGGTCTTGTTCATTTTTTACGGGTCCGTTTACGATAGGGCCGTAGATTCATACATAGTGTGCACTGTGCAGCCGCATATCCTATACTTCCAAGCATACACACGAACCACCAAAAATACCGCCGCACAATTACAGCCGCAAATACAGCCGCACTCTTACAACGTGTGAATCGAGCCTAAAGTATATATATATTTTTTTTATCATGTGTCAACTATCACAAAAAATGTAATTCTATACTTTTTTCTAGACTACTTAAGCCCAGTGGAAGAAAATCCTTTTGTCTCAAGAAGAAAAAATGGTGATCTCCAAGCTCTGGATAATCCTGAATACCACAATGGACCCAGTGGGCAGCCAAAATCAGAGGATGAATATGTCAATGAGCACCTTTACTTTAATTCTTATGCCAAGCCTATGGAAAATGCTGAATTTATGAAAAACAATGGACTTACTGTACCAGAAAAAGCCAAGAAGGCATTTGACAACCCAGAGTACTGGAACCATAGCTTGCCTCCCAGAAGCACCATTCAACACCCAGATTATCTGCATGAGTACAGCACAAAATACTTTTATAAGCAAAATGGACGGATCAGGCCTGTAGTTGCAGAAAATCCAGAGTACCTGACCGAGTTCACTCTGAAGCCAGGCACTGTCCTTCCCCCTCCTCCTTACAGGCACCGGAACACTGTTGTGTAGAACTTTCAGTATTATTGATTTGAAGAGGAACCCATGAAATCCCATAAAGTCCTTGAGCCCTCCTACTCTAATAGCCACCTTACTTCTTCAGGTGTGCTTCCTTTCAATGCCAGATCTCTCCCATAAGAAGGTAAAAGAGTGCGCTAGGTTATTTTATTATTATTTATTAAAGAGAGCACTTGATGATGTTCCTTCTTGACCGGCAGCTCATTCATTATTGGCAATTTGTCATCAAATGACCAGACACTGGTAGAAACCACTGGACAACATATGAAGCTGTAGCAATTGATCAACCCATCTTTTACTTTTTGCAGTATTTATATCAGCTCAAATCCATCTTTCAAGAAGAACCAAATTTAAGTAATTCATTTATTTTTATGGTAATCCAAATTCAAAAAAACTTTTGCTGTACCAGTCACTTAAACTTGACAGCCTGACCGTGTCTTCCTCTACAGAACACCCCAGTGACTGTTTAGAAAGTGTCATTAAAATTTGCGAGCTTAGAAGACAAGGGGACATGGTTCACTTTGCTAGGATATTTAGGTATTAAAGTCTAAATAAATTTGGGTTTTGTTTTTAAAGTTAGGTTTTCATGTTACCGAGCTTGTATTTTTATTAAAATGTGAGAATATTTGAGTTGCTTAGGTATGGTTTGAGCTAAAGGTTTAGAGTAGAATATTTTAGTCGAGGTGTAAATGGGGATTATAATACCATCTGTTGCTTGACAGCATGGAATGTGACATCTTTGACAGTCTTTGTTGATTGTAAAGTCAACTGAAAAGATAAAATTGAACTTACCCAGTTTTCTAATTTGTTGGGAGGTCAAGTTTATACTAAAATTCTTACTGGTGACAGTCTTACGAGACACACTACATTTTAGCTAAAGAGAAATAAAAGCAGTGCATTTCATATAATTTTCTTGAATTTTCTCAGTCATGGTTATAAAACCATAAAGCCACCACATCATTTTTTTTTCTAAAACCAGCACCAAGAAAAACTTTCTTAAACATTATAAAAAAGAACATAAAAAGAAAATTTCTTTCCATATGGTAACTTTTTTTTAAAGATGATGTTACCAGTGTTTGGAGCCATATAATTTAGTTCAGGACTTTCAGCAACTGAGGTACACTAGACTGGTGAAACGAATGACAAGCCAGAGATGTCAACGGTGATGACTGAGGTGTCCTAGCCGGTGGGATCTTAGCAGATGGACTGTAAGGAAAACTTTACGCAGCAGGGAATCGCAGACTTTAGTCTAGAAAGTCAGTTTTGCACTTACAATGTTCTCTTTGTCCTTTAAAGACTGTTGTATGTTTAAATTTTTGTTTTTTGTTTCTTTTTTGTTTTTTTATTTTGAATGAAGCAATATGGAGGCAACCAGCAGAATGAAATGATGTATACACAAAGACTAAAAATGTTGAAAAAAAATTAATATTATTTGTAACAAAGAAAGTAACTAGAAATATAAGCTATAGAATAATATATAATGTAACGGGTTAGACAGTATACTAGTGAAAATGGAAAAGGGGTTAGGGTCATGAGTGGCAGGTGTTGGATAATAGTAGACAAAATACTGCAGTTAAAGATAAAGTCATTGTAGTGACCTATTTGTGGGGGGTGTTTCGACTCATGCCATGCTATTTCCTGTTTGTGGATGGAAAGTACTCAGACATGAAAGCACTTTAAGGTCTTCCTGCAGCTTGAGTTTTCAGAGATGAACATTGTCAGTAAATGTTACATGTCAGTACTTGTCTTCATATCTTGTTTCAGCGCCATGTTTTCTTGTCAGATAGTGAAATTTGTGGGGTTTAGTGATCTTCAGTGTTTGCTAGACTGCACTTAGTTGCTGTGCTGCTTCCAGGATGATCCCATTCCTTACAGGAGCTACGGAAAACCCGGTAAACAAGAACAAAGCTACTATGATGGAATTTAACATTATAATTTCTTCTCGCAATATATTGTATGTAGTCTTTAATTTAGAAGAAATATTTGTTAAGCAGATGTTTTTGTTTTGTTTTTTTATGTGTCTTCCTTTTTTTTCTACTTTATTTGAATATAGAATCTAAGTAGTTGTTCTGAAAAGTGAGCACATATCCATGGAATAGATAAAAGCACCACAGTATTAAAGATGAGGCTATGGAATTCTGAAAATGTATAAGCTGATCTATGTGAATATCAAATTTTAGGGGTCCTTACATAAAATTTGCCAAATGATACAGGTGAAGAGGGATGGGACAACGCCTGTGTATAGTGTGTGATCGATCCATTTTATATACCAATGACGCATAGTAGAGTGAAGTATGGATCTCATGTATAATGGACATTTTGTTACATTACCCATGGATTTTAAATACATTCAAAGCAATGACCATACTACAACAAAAGTACATCTAAAGGAGGCTGAAAATGGACTTTATATTTGGCTCCTAAGCTAGAAACTAATGTCAGAATTTCAACTCTACAGCTCGGTTGCTTAGTGGACTCATATGCTGAACATAGCAGTTTATAATGGAATTGTATAGTTCCTGGTCGAACCAGCCAAAGCACTTTGTGTGGGACTGTGAACTATCTCAGAGTTTTGACACTGAAGACAAGATACAAGGCGATATAGTGCCAAAACATGGTTTCCACCTTGGCCGAATTTTTGGGCATAAAATATTCTTCATTAACACTGCCAATTGCTTACTATCATTTATGATAAGGAAGGTCTTATTCACTGCTACTAAATTACTTTGTCAGAAGGTTTTTTTCAGAATGGTTGAACTGAATCTCTGTGCTTATCATGGCCATCGTGTAACTTTCTTAAGGTGCAGACTTAAATGGACTTTTCGAAAAAAATGTGCACTGTATTCAACATAAATACAGTCTATGAGCAGTCAAGTGCACCCCGGTGAACACAACTGAACAACAGAAGGTGTTTATGTAGTGCAGGTACCCTCTGCATTGCCGAAGTAATGACATTATGTAGCATTAAGTAATTCTGCTGTAAAATGGGTCGATTATTGTCTCCCACAACTGAGAGAAGATTCTGCATTGTTGCAATATCTTCTGCATGGGAGTCTAACACAGCAACTCTAATGGAATGGCAGCTAAATATGAAAGCAAAAGATGTATCATTAATACAAGTCCCAATATAAAGATGTGATACTTGTCATGGGTATTATTGTGGGCAGGGATAGAATACGTTACTCATGCTTCTTGAAAGTAGGGAACCCCTATGTTGAATACCTTGAAACTTGCTCACTCTACTAAGACCTCTCCTTCACCTGTGGCTTATGGGTGGGTGGTGGCACCACATAATGTGACCCTCCTTCTGCTCCATCTCCCAATAGAGCATTGTGGTCCTGGCAATGTAAGCCCCCCCCCCCCCCCCCCCCAGAAGCCAGAGCTTTTTTCTGTCGTCTCCCTACCTTTACAATGAAGATTTACAACTCATGCATGTTCACCTTTGGCTTCTTGTGTGGTGGACATTTGATTGCTATGTAAGTTATATTGGCATGAAAACAATTCTTTGAAGGAAACCTGTGATCACTTTCATACCACCTGAATTACAAGTCATCAGAGCTGTCCCTTGTGGCTTCACCCTGCTATGCTGGCCTTGATTAATAGATTTCTCTTAATACCCAAACAAGGCTGCCGGGGACCACCATAGTGAAAGTGGTGACAGGTTCTCTTTAATGTACTGATATTGGAAAGAAATGAGTTTCACGACTTTATAAGAAAAAAAAAATTAATGGTAAAATGTTTTAAATGTTCTTGCTATGCCCCAAATTATTTTCAGAGCCTACTTGTATGGCATATGTCAGAACCCAGGGCTATGTTTCTGCCATGGCAGTACTAGGGAACACTGATAAACGTTACTCTGATTATGAGGAGCAATTTGTTTTTTTTTGTATATATTTCTCTAAGGTCTGATTAATTATCATAACTATTCTTACAGACCATAAATTAAGGACACACAGCTGTGCCTTCAGAACATAATTGATTTTCCGAGAGTTTACGCAGATATAACATTGACGCCAATATATTGCAGAGGAGAAGCTGCTGGTGTCAAAATTGCCAGAACTCTTCCTTCTGTGTAGAATTAATACATAAACTCAGACACATCACTTATTCTTTTGATTGCTCTTTTAAGAGGCGCATAATGAGATTTTGGATTTTAATCATCTTAATTTAAACGCTTCATTGTTTTATAGTTTCCCTTGTTCCAATTTCCTAACTATTCAATATCAGAAGCATGTCCATACTTGTTTTTCCTCTAACCATTCATTAATAAGATTTATAATTTTAATATCTTAGTTTTATGGTCATTACCATTCACTTAAGGCAGAATTATACTTTAACCTTTCCATGCTTGGTCTCAGTTAGACTCAGATAGCCCCTCGTCTGAAAGCATCAGCTTTATGTAATGTTTCCAGAGTGAACCAACAATGTGTAACTATATATATTATTTAGTGTTCCCTCCCTATTGAGCCTCTGAAAAAAACTCTAAATAATTCTTTTATATCGCCTCCCTTCAGTGCAGACTTCCTATATAAGTAAGATAAAGATAGGGTCATCTGGTAACATGAAAAATGACAGAAGACACTGTTATAGATGAAAAAAATAAAAGTATTTTACATGCATACACTATATTATCCTATTCCCAGTTTCAGTGTCTTGAATGTTGTTAAGTATTAGGGAAACTGTAGCATATTAAGTAAAAAGGTCCATACCTATTTGAGAAGACCACCCAAAAGTGCATTGAAAAGTGGTCTTCTATGGATATCATTCATAGTATGGTATGGTAGATGTGGATAATGGTCTTCTCAAAGAGGTGGTCTATTACAGAGTTTTTACTCTACAAAGACTGGCAGAGCTGCACAGGGTGGACAGAAGTTCCTAAAAGCTCTGGCAAGGGTTCACTAAGGGGGGCACAAAAAACTTGCTTGGCGGAAAAGCAGATAGGCGCCAGTACCCTCCAAAATCACGATCCAGAGCAGAATCATGGCAGATAAAGTTGTAAATGGCATTGACTTTGTATTGAGGATTCAGGCACACTTACTGTCTGTAACTTGGCAAATATGGAAATCTATGGGCCTATACTGGAACTTTAAAAAGTACAATTTACAGGCTTAGGCTATGTTCACACTACGTATATTTGAGGCTGTATGTTTGAGGCTGTATAGCAACCAAAACAAGTGTTAGGAACCGGACAGCAGGACAAGACAAGACAGTGAGCCCTAAGCTCAGCCCCGCCCACTGTCCTCTACCTACTTGCCACAATCCACCCTAAGATGGCGGCGAGCAACTTGGCGGCAGTCCCTGCACTGGCTAGGTGGGACACAAAGACAAGACAGACAGACAAAACACAATGAAGAATAGTCGACAGTCCGGGTCACAACAATCGGGCAGCAAAAGTACAAAATCACAATCCAATAAGCACAGTTAAAAAACAAGCAATATGGTCAGGGGCAGGTGGCTAGCAAGGATGGTCAGAACACAAGGCAGAAGGGTCTGAGAAACGACAGATAATAGCAGAACTCAAGCAGGCAGAGACTAAGTCAATAACCAGCAATGATATCCCAGACTGAGGAAGTTATATAGGAGGCCAGGGTTCTGATCCAGAACATCATTGGACCATCCCCCTGATCTCCAAGCACAGACACCTGAGAACAAAACAGATCCACTGGCAGGAAGACCTGTCAGTTACAGCAGAACCAAAACACAGATTAACCCAGACATGGCCAGACAGAACTCAGCAGGTGAAGTCGGGTGTGTCTCTCAAGGTGAGCAAATAACCAGTGTTCACACACTACAAAACAAAACACAGAAACAGAATGCAAGAAAATCAGCGCCTTCTCGGCCGCACAGCACGGGCCGAGGGGCGCATAATGCTCCGCAAAGATACAGTCCTGACAACAAGGAGTGGATTGAAAACACAGAAAGGCTCTGTTCACATAATGTTGTAATTGATTGGATGGACGTCATTTAATGGCAAATATGTGCTGTTATTTTAAAACAACGGCTGTTATATTGAAATAATGGAAGTTATTTACCGTTATATGGCGGCCATCCACTCAATTTCAACATTGTTTAGACAGAGCCTTTCTGTGTTTTCAATCCACTCCTGGTTTTGGTTGCTATGAGGACCTGACATGAGGACCAAATACAGCCTCAAATATACATAGTGTGAACCCAGCCTTACAAAGGTTTCCATGTTAAAAGAAGAAAAAATGTGGCTTATCTAGTATATTGTAACTTAGAAGCATTGCTTCTAGGGAACAATATGGTGCCACTCAGATGTTAGATACTGAGCACACACACAGAAGTACCTATGGTCCCATAATACTCAACCCCATTGACATTTGTGTGCCACTCTACTGGACTTAGTTGCACTATTGAAACAATGTGACCCCCATCGGCATTCCACTGTCTTTACTGGAAGTGGGGCTTACTACAACTGTACTATTTTTTTTTCCCATGACTAGAAAGTGTCTTTTGCTCTCCTATTCAGCTGCCTAAACCTTAAAAACTAAAATCACAATTGTACGTTACTAAGAAAATGTGAATAGTATTTTTATAGCTTGTCCGAGATACAGCTAGTCGAATTTGTACATAAGGGTGGGCACTTTCTTCATCCGCAAGACATCTTCCTTTGGAACGTAGCTGCTCTCTTTTGAGTTAATTTGTATATATTTATGTACAGCTGGTGGTTTAAATTCTTGTATATTCATTTTTACTTTTATTTTGCTCACACTCGGTATCACTTTTTGACATTATTTGTGATTCTGTTGCCGTGGCTTGCTTAATTCTTGCACTTGCTTTGATTATTCTTCACATGCGTGAACCCTGCTGTTCTTTTGCTTCAGAAATCCCCTTTGGTTTGTGTATTTTTACAATGAAGGACTGTTCCCTGCCCCCGCACGTAAGCCTCTTTCCTGCCAAGGGGCAATGCATTACCCAAAGCATCCTCTTGACAGATGAAGAGACATGAAGGATCTGTTTAACTTTAATATAGTATTATTTCTTATCTTTTTATTCTTTATGTTGTAGTTTTATGTAAGGGAGTTTTGATTAATGTTGTACTTGTTGTGATTTGATCCATAGCTATGTATTGTATGAGTGCAGTTTAAGGCAGCTTTGAGTGCTGCGCTCTGATTATCTATTTTTTTTTTATTTACATGTGATGGGGGTCCTTGGAATTAATATACACAACCTGCAATTATTTAGATATCCTGCAGATCTCCTGCTCAAATATTGTACTGTGAGCATCACTTACCAATGATGACTGTTAGAGACATCGCTACAGAGTGCTCATTGGCTGTGGTGGGTGTCCTGTCTGTATAAGACCCTTCAATCAGGTAAACTAAGAACCATTACTTGGGGATTTCTGCTTCAGCTCTTTAACCTCAGTGCTCCTTTACCTATGAACTCAATAATGCATTGCTCCAACATTCACCTTACCTGAAGAATTTGTCATCATGTTTAGCCAAATGTGTAGTTGTGATACTTGCCAATGAAGTAGACATCTTGACACTTTTTGTATTGGCTAAGGAAATATCATGTTAAAAGAGTAATCCGTGCATAAAAAGTATGACAATGCTTACGGTGGTTCGCATCCAGCTTTATCTCATCCTATCACTATAATTTTCTGACCACTTAAAGGTTCGAACTGAGACAGTGGGAAGAATGCTATGTTTCGTTTATTGCATGCAGAATAAACTATGCCTAAATTTAGTGGCCAGCCAATGGCTATTTCTAGTGTGGTTTTGCCAGTTTGTGATGATCACAATATAGCCCCACTATCTCAGCCCATTCCTTTCAAGTGGGGAGGATTGTATAACTATGGGACAAGACAAAGCCAGAGGTGAACCTCCAGGGAGCAAGGAACAGTTAAAGATTTAATCTTCCCCTGATAATTTTTTTTAACATACAATGTGAAATCTCTATTACTTTGTTTTTTTACACTTTTTTTTTTTTTTTTTAGCAGAAAATAAAACAGAATTTGGCTTAAGGGTTCCAGTCAAAATGATCTTCTGAAACAATATTCTAAGCACACTTCCACTGACTTTAATAGCCATTTTGTTGGTGGAGAATGGCGTGCCAGATATTCAGTAATGTTTAAGTAAAAGTGCATAATTTTCCATAGAGAGTCTTTTCTTCTTAGAATACAGTGATAGACCAAGACCACACAAATACAATATGCATTTTCACTTTTACATCTTAATAGGTAGTGCAGTGAGAAAGACAGCTTTGCATAAGAGACAAAATATACATTGGGATGAATACTGGATTTCATATACTGTAGTGTTGCAAAGAGTCCATATTTAATTCTCTTTATATTTTTTAACAAAAAAAATTTCATTCAATAGAAGACATATTCTAAAGTGACACAAATGTGTTTCTATGAGTATTATTGAGTGTAAATTTGCATCCAAATTTACCCAGGGGATATTGCTATATGCTGTCCATAGTGAAGTAAGATATGCTCACTGATGCTACAGTCATGATATTTATTAAGATGTCAAGATGAACAAGGTAAACCCTCTAATAACACAAGAGGACCATCCATAGCTTATTACCTAAAAGATAATTTATTATATTTGAAACCTGTTGCACATTTGTAACCTATGAGGAATATATAAGGAACCACAATATAGACCCTAAACACCTAAATTATATACAACCAAATCTGTATCACTGCAATAATCTTCAACATGTCCAACAGCTATACACTCTGTCCGGAATTCCATAGAGATCAATGCGATTGGCCGCTGTCATTAAATAACGGCAAACCTGCAACAACGGCTGTTGTTAAATGAAAATATACATGGCCTTAAAGTGTACCTGTCATATAGAAAAAGTGACAGTGCCCTTTTAAGTCACTATGGTCATGAAGATCATATGTGAGCAATGCATTGTTGGTGTGATATACTGTAGCACAAGAGGGTAAAGGTAGCATACTTTTAAGTCATTGACTATGTCCTAGTAGCGTTTCATCTGTTTTAAGTTACAGGGCCACTTGAATTTTGCAGACCAAAAGAGTCCGGACACAAAATATTTCTAGAATAATAGTGTTCACCACCCTAAGGCTATGTTCACACACAGTATTTTCCTTCAGTATTTTGGTCAGTATTTTACAACCAAAACCAGTGGATTGAAACCACAGAAAGGCTATGTTCACACACTGTTGAAATAGAGTGGATGGTCATCATTTAATGACAAATTATTTTATGACCAATTATTTGCTAGAAAATGACGGCTATCCACTCAATTTCAACAGTGTGTGAACATAGCCTAGAACTTAGCTTTTCAATCTACTCCTGGTTTTGGTTGCAAAATACTGGGGAAAAATACTGTTATTTCTTTTTATGCTCTTACCTCCGTAATAGTTCCCTGTTTGTTGTGTATGCAAAAACGTGACGTTCAAGTTTTACATTATCCTTTTGCTCCTTCATAGATTCCTTGTAAATATTATTAAGTAGACCCATGTTTATTGAAGCACCATTGTAACAGCACTAAGATTGACAGATGTAAAAGAGTAAACTTGTCATTTGGTACAATTCATTCCAATGTAACATTATATGTGGTAAAGATAGAAGTGAATGGTTATAACAATGCACAAGTACTATATTCACAGCTCCAAAGGGTTAAATGACAAAGTTGCCTCTGCTGCATCTGTATATTCTTGTAGGTGGTTATCCTTTGAGAATCTCACTTTTACAAAATGGCTGATCCCATGGGTTTGTACCAGATTAACCTTGCGATCGCCTCAAGTGCATCGTTAGAGACTATGAACAGACAAAAAATTTAATAAGAAGCAGTTTAGGTTAAGACATTAGGTCATGGGTTTGTGTGAAATAATGGGATACAATTACTGAATGAGCCGAAGCTACTTAATAGCATAATGTTTAAACTCTAGCAGAGCGGCCTGTGACCCCTGTAACTTCAAACAGACTCTCAACCATCTGTGAAAGAGCAGAACTGCTGTGAGCATATTGGTTTCTCAGAAATTTATGCATCCGTGCATTACCCTGTTCTCATACATTAGGCTATAGTCTTTCTCCGGACAGTAGTCCGACATCATTTTGTTTTATTGTCATGCCACCCATACCATCTCGGCTGAACAATTTGAAACCTGTTCTGCATTTTTGTTAAATGAATCTGTCAGAAATATATTTTTAATTTAATATAAATGAAATTCAATAAAATATGGTAAAACTTTTCCTGTGTGCGGATGTTATTTTACTAATATGCTGTTTCAGCTACTAGAAACACAAGTTTTTACATGTGGATCTTGCAGCCACTCATAAACAAACTGTTGTGCTAGCTTATAAATAGTGCCACCAGTGTGAACTGCCTAGTACTTGACAATGGTATTGACCAGACTGTAATTCCAGACGACTGAGGTGTCCATATAGTAGTGTTAACTACACAAATACTTCGAGAAGTCTGTAAACTGTAGTTTTGCCCATACTGTAAAATCATCTTTAACTTAAAGAACTTTAGTGGGCATTTATAGCTGGGTTGCTATGTGTTGAAAATCTACTTAAAAGGTTTCCTAAACACTACGAGGAGCTTCACAGTTTGTCTGGCTTTGGTTAAGAACATAACATTTGTAACAGAAGAACTGTCACACAGTAACCAAAGGGATGCATACAGAAGCATGATCACCGATGTGGAAGCCATTTAGTACCATCACCAACCAGAGGTCTAATAGAGTATGTTACTGCCAGGGGGCCCTTGAACAGATTCTCCAACCCATGACTAGAAGAAGTTTGTTAAAGAAAATAAACTGTATCCTCGAAGTGTGGACTGGAATAGTGACTTGCTTGTAGCAGGAAAGAAAATCTTCTCCTTTGGCTCAGGTAATTTCAGGAGCTGTAACTTCAACCTTCAACCAGCTGTAATATCAACCTATTTGCTTTTCTCTTCCTGTATATGCTGTTACAGAGAATACTGAGAAAGCGTAAAGCTTAATAGCCGACTAAATGGTCTGACTAGCAGGCACTGAAATAGCAGACATGTGTAGACTGGTTTGGACTGCTTTAGGTCCACCCCTTCTAGGTAAGCATCACATGACCAAAGCATCTTACTTCCTTACATGTGACTGGGTATGATAAAGACACAGTATAAGTATTAACCCTTGCACTGACAATATCCTTCTGTGTATATTGTTAAGCATTGTGACAAGTAGGTCCACCCCTTCTAGGTGAGCATCATGTGACCAAAGCATGGTACTTCCCTACATGTGACTGGGTATGATAAAGACATAGTAGAAGTACTAACTCTTGCACTGACAATATCCTTCTGTGTATATTGTTAAACATTGTGACAAGTAAAACAGCAGCACATACAAAGAATACAAAATACTCAAACACAGTTTAGAGTGCAAAGTAAAATATTCCTCAGCCACATGATAACCTTATGTATACAGTAGCTGGGAAATGGGTACCAGGGTTTGCCATGAGCTACAGTGTTACTATTAAGTTAATTACTGTAAATGACATACAGTTTATGACATACCGTACAATAGCTTACCTTACAGTTACAGAGGAGGCCTGAGATATGATGATAGATTCCCGGTCATGTAAATTTAAAGAATATTTTATGTGCATGGATTATGTAACAATCTCATCTACACCATGACTAATTTTATGAAAAACCTTTATTTTTCTTCATTATTCGGAGAATACCGCTGCGTCCAACACTGCTGTGTGTGCACATATAACAAGGAGACATAACATCGCATCTATCATGAGCAGAATATCCCAATTATTTTACAGAGCTGAAAGAAATAGAAAATGTGCTGCTTTTCCATTCTGCCACAAAGCGATGATCCTACAGATGTAGCCATTTTTGGATTAGTGAAAATGTTGCACATTACACGCAGTTATTTATCCTGCTGTTCCACTGCCGAGATCTGGAGAGTTATCGGCCTGGATTCACGATGAACAGAAGGTCGAACTGTGCTTGTGATGAACCTGCGTATAGACAGGCCATTCTTAAGTGATAAGAAGAAGATTTACTTATGAAATTCCTGGAAATGAAATCTCCTTTTTTCACGTTCGTTTCCAGGAATGCTTTGAGTTAAAAACCCCTCTTATCATATTATAAAAGGGTGACATGCAATTCTTCCCAAAAATATAGCAGAGACACATGAAGACGACAAAAACAATAACGGTTTCATTTGTTTCCTGTCAAATCCTCCTAACCATTCTGCATAGCCTTTGCATGAAATATCATTTATTACCCAAATGTATTTAAGGATATGCATCTGAGTTTCACAGACAATTTTCACATAAGAAATCAGGTGATTCCCCCCCCCCCCCCCCGTTCTGATGGCACTAAAAACAGAGAATATTACGCTATATTTATTTATGAAGAGCAGATAAAGTTTTACATTACAAGCGTAGGATGCATTTTGGTGCAATCATAAATTTTGCAGATCACACAGGCTCCTTATCTGCAGACGGTAAGAAACACCTTCAAGTTCTGTGAGCAGCCTTCAACCATAAACCTTGTACATGGGATCCTCTGCAATTGCAATATAATTATTTATGTACATATTAAAATAAATTAAGTCAATCATGGTTGACAGTCTGTCAGTAGAGTAAGCATATCCCCTATGGTGCCCAGCAACAGATGTAACAGAGCATCATTTTTCATTTAAAGTGATATTGTCACCCCCTTTCTGTATAATGAGTTCTCAGCACCATTCTTAAGCTTATATTCTGGACATTTCATATTTTACTGTATCAAGGATTTGTGGTGGTCTCTCCCCTCAAAAATGCATGTTATTGTTAGTGGACAGTGCTGTCGGGGCTTAATTTCTGACTGCTTCTTAATGTCTTACCCCACCCACACTGCTGCCGTAGGCCCCCTTCCTCCATGACAGCATCACCTTTAGATCTGCCCATTCCGATGGCTGTGGGGGGGGGGGGCCCAAGACGGGGATTATGTCACAGAGGGGCAGGACCTACGGTCTAGATGTGGGAGGAGATGTGAGGCACCACAGTCATTAAGCTCCGCCCCTACAACACTATCCACGAACAATAACATGCATTTTTGAAGGGAGAGACCACCAATAAATCCCGTACACAGTAAGATATCAAATGTTCAGAATTTAAGCTTAAAATGGTGCTGAGAACTTGGAAAGGGGGGTGACTATCACTTTAAGGGGGTCTATAAAAGTTTTTGGCTATTAATATATTCTTCAGTTAAAAATTCCTAGAACTCTATGGGATGATGTTTCTCTTTTACTCCTCCTGGAAAGAGCCCAGTTGTCATATAGGCTACACAACTACTCTGGTAACACAACAGCAAATGGCATTTGGCAAGTCACACAGCCAAAATATCTGTGAGATTTACTGTCATGGGACTTTATTATGGTTGTAATCATAGAGTAGCAGGTCATAGTCGCATACAACTTGTATTGAGGACAATGCTGGAAAAGTTGCATGTGCAACACAACCATATTGACAATCACTAGATGTGATGTTACAGTGCAACCTTGCAATGTTCATGTCACATGACCACAATCGCCACATAGCTCTAGCCTTATTTCCAGGGGGAATTTAAGACATTTCGGACGATTCAAAGTCATAAATAATCTAGCATGATTATTTCATGGGAAATACACACTAATGCAGACATCACCTATGACCCACAGTGAGATCTCTGATCAGAGGGTCATGACGACCAAATGTGACTCATCTCTCCAAACTATGGCACCCCTATAAGTGTTTATCATATAGTAATAATATCCTCACTTACAATGTCCCAACTGTTCCCCACTAATAATTTCCTATTGACAATAAATGACACAATGGTATGCCAACTTAATTAATAATATCTTCTGACACTGGCAGCTCATGAGCAGCATCCCCACCCTGGTGGCGCCTGCACTGCCCAAGCCTGACCATAGACAGTGTCTGCTGCTGCCACCATTCTCCGCCTCCACACTCCACCCCCCAGACCAGCGACAGAACCTCGGTGCAGCAGCCGATGGCACCATCCACCGCCTAACCCCTGGGTTTTATAAGAAGCCTATTAAATGGAGTTAGGTAACCAGTATCTGTACACATTTTGTGTAATGAGCCCCAATAGGCTTAGAATGATGGGACTCAGAGATGCTCCTTAATGTCACAGGAGATATAAGATAGATAGATAAATAGATAGATAGATAGATAGATAGATAGATACTCTTCATGAGAAGACCACAGCACTCCAAAAGTAGCGTAAAACATGTGTTCATTTACTTAGAAAACTGCTTAGCATTTTTTGAGTAAACAAACACATTTTTTTACACTATATTTGGAGTGCCGCGCTCTTCTCGTGAAGTGCACTGTACATTGGAGAACTTTTTGGTCACAGTACTGACTTCTGGCACCAACATATTGTTTTTTAGAGTGCTGCATTCATATCTTGGACTAGATAGATAGACACAGTAGACAGAAAGATAGATAGATAGATAGATAGATAGATAGATAGATAGATAGATAGATGCAAAACAGAAGATAAGAATATAGTGCAGCACTCCTTAGACAAAAATGGTTTGGTGCCCTTGGTGAGCACCCCTGCGACCACAGGTGCTTGCGTATATAACCAAGAGAAATCCATGGCACTCAAAGATTTGAGTGCCGCGGATTTCTCTTGGTTAGATGCAGAACAGCAAATTTCAGCTCTGATGCAATGTTTCAGCCATCTCCTTTAGGCTATGTTCACACAACGTATATTTTCGTAAAATCTCGGCCATTGTACAATGGCCATGATTATTAAGAGAATATACGTTGCATTGCTATTTATTAGATCCCGGCCGGAGCGTATACACATAGGGGGACATTTATTAAGTCCGACGTTTTTTACGCTGGACTTAAAAATGTCCCTGCATCTTCGGCGCTACGGGGATTTATGTAGAGGCGGATTGCCTCTACATAAATCCTGTGCGCTGTGGTGTGCACGGGCGAAAACCTACGCCAGCTGAGGACTGGAGTAGGTTTTCGGAGTATCTTTTGGCGGAACGGATGGTGAATCGCACAGACTCTGAGTCCGCGCCCTCCGTTCCGCCCCCTTCACACCCACTCCCCGCCCCCCGGCGTACCCGGCGGAAAGTGCCGATTTGCGCATATTTTTTTCGCAAATCAGCCATTTGCGAATAAAATAATGCGCAAATCAGCACTTTCCGCTGAAAAACCCCTGTACGCCCGTTGGTACATGTCCTCATAGTATACGCTACGGCCAGGATCCCTATCGGCGCCACAAACAACTGGCATGCCTGTTTTCTGCCGTCGCTATTCCGTGAATAGCGGGTGTAGGAAACCCTGTCAGTGCACACTGTGGAGTGAGCTGCTCCGACCTGCTGGGAAGGTCTGCAGTATCAAGAATCTGCACATACCGACACCAAGTTGCAGAAATGTTACCTAGTATGATGTTGTATTTGTACTAGGAGCTGTTGTGTGACCCAGGACAGCTCTGGGACCACATACAGTACATAAACCTAGACACACCACTGAGGGTCCTATCTCCTGCACCCAAACCACCCAAGCCCAATCTGATGGATAGTGTCTGAGTTACATATATACCCCCTGTATCAATATGATGCAGAGAGAGTTGTGAGTGTTTAAACACTTTCAGCTCTCCCAGCATCATATGCGCGGGGGATTAAATCCTTGCAGCTCAAAAGCAACAGGATTGAAGTGCTCGCAGCCTGTGAATGAGCGAAGAGCAGAGTAGGTAGCTGACAGCTCCCAACTCTGCTATTTTACATGATATGTTGGGTGCAGATTCAGTGATTGGTAGATCCCAGGCAGAAAGTTAAAAATCCAGGGTAACCAGAGTTAGCAAAGGCCCCGTATATGTCAGAAAACCACACACCATACCTGTGTGTGAACATCTAAAGGATAATGTCCGTTGTTTGCAAAAGACATTCAAAAATAATGATCATTCTTTTGACGTCCGTGCAGACAATGTCCATTATTTAATACACCGTTTGCATTGGACATGTCATATCATTGACTTTAATGCATTGTATTGAAATCAAGTAAATTGCGGTAATAACAGAAATAGAAAAAGTGGCCGCCTTTTCTGTTTTTTAAACATAGTGTGAACATAGTCAATGGGACTATCTCATAAACCCAACACTTACAGCCAGGTTATTGAGTCAGAATAGTTAAAAGAATACAGACTTCCAGTCACAGCTGTATACACAGCCTCAGCTACTTCATTATTACAGTCAGTCATAGCAAGCTACTGTACCTGCAGTGTCACAAGGGATCCCCAGTGAGTGTGAATCGGGAGCTACATTTCATATTTCCACTATATAGAACCTGCTAGCAGCCAGCTATATCTCTTCAGTGTAATTCAGATTCATCTTGTGTGCACTGCATCATGGTTGAGGGATACTCTGAAATGTTGCAAAGCATGGATCCTAGTATGCAGTCAAGTGGCAAGTATAAACCCTCTGTTAAACCTACTAAGGTTAGAGAGAATCTTGAAAATCTGCAGCATGAACTTTTATCAGATATCCAAATCTGTAGCAAAAATTACAGAATCATATTTCCAGTATTTCTTTGAATATATTGTGTTACCACTAGAGGGAGCCCTAGAACAACTTTGTACAGTGCATAAACATTATAAAGTGAAAAGCCAAGAATACGTGAGCATTCTGAAAAGAATCAATACACATGACAGTTTAGAAGAATTGCAAAGCTTCCAGCACCTTAATTTTGAACGAAAATACATAATATATGAAATTAAGTCTAAAACAGAGGCAAGAATTGCGCAACTTCAGAAAACATATCTCTAAAAGATGTTCAAAACACACTTCTAGCTCATAATCTTTAAAATATTCCATGTTCAGCGAGCAGCTTATAAAGGCATGGGAAGAAGTGGAAGCTACTAAGATTCCGGCCCGTTTCCAGCATTACTCAGCCAGCCATCCCTTGTCCAAACTCAGAGAGAATAGACATGTCAGAGTTTTCAAGATACATGGTCTGCCATGAGCTTCCTAAGCCGAGGGTAACAAGGTTTGATGACCAGTCTAAGAACTTCAGAGGCTGGAAAAGTGCTTTCAGAACCGCAGTTATTGACCCTGGCATTACAGCTGCAGAAGAGCTAGATCTGTTGATCCAGTGGTCTGGCCCACAGTCCATAGAATGTATAAAGAGACTCAGGTCTGTACAGCTCACAGCTGTTTGGGAGAGCAAACCTATGGCAGTCCTCAGACATTAAAGAATTTTCTGTTTAAACAGTTGCAGGGTTTTCCAAAGATATCTAGAAAGGATAACTAGAAATTCCAAGAGCTTAGCAACCTACTCTTGGAGCTCCAACTGGCCAAGACAGATGCTTACTAGAGATGAGCGAACCGGGTTCGCGTTCAAGTAGATCCGAACCCGAACGTTCGGTATTTGATTAGCGGTGGCTGCTGAACTTGGATAAAGCTGTAAGGTTGTCTGGAAAACATGGATACAGCCAATGACTATATCCATGATTTCCACATAGCCTTAGGGCTTTATCCAAGTTCAGCAGCCACCGCTAATCAAATGCCGAAAGTTCAGGTTCGGATCGACTCGATCGCGAACCCGGTTCGCTCATCTCTAGCAAACTGGCCAGTTGGAGCTCCAAGAGTAGGTTGCTAAGCTCTTGGAATTTCTGGTTATCTTTTCTAGATATCTTTGGAAAACCCTGCAACTGTTTAAACAGAAAATTCTTTAATGCCTGACGTTTGCTCTCCCAAACAGCTGTGAGCTGTAAAGACCTGAGTCTGTTCGCTCATCTCTAATGCTTACCTACCTTACCTGGACACTGCTTGTGGGATAAACTTAGTAGTTTCCAAGCTGCCATACAGTATTCAAAAATGGGCTACAGTTGGTTCAAGATATAAAAAAGAAAATCAAGTCTCCTTTCCTCCGTTTGACTACTTCTATGAGTTTATTAGGAACATTCTAGAATCCAAGAATGACCCAAGCTTTTCCTAGGCTGAGTCCTTTAGCCCAGGTTTACCACCTACTAAATATAATAGCCCACGTTCTGAGTACAAAAAAACGGAGGTTCAGTGTCAGTAAAAAAAAAAAAAAAAAAGGAAAGAATAGCTATTCGATCGAATACTGCGGTATTCGAAAGATTCGAGTTCGATAGAATATGTGATCGAATATTCGAATCTAAATTAACTTTACTAAAACAGCTAAACAATTTTTTAGCTGTTTTAAAAAAAATTATGCTCCCTGGGAAAGCAGGAAATCAGTATTACAGGGCACGATATTACCGGGGTTAGCGATCCCCGGCATAATGCTGATTCCTGTAATAATTAATATTTAATTAATAAAACAAAGTTTTGTTCTAAAAAAGTTATTTTCATTGCCCAATAGCTTAATTAAAACAAATCCATGCTTTTGCAATTAAATATACTGTTAATAAAAAAATAAATATATAAATAAATATGTATATTTATTTATTTACAGTTTATTTAATTGCAAAAGTATGTATTCGTTTTTAATTAAGCTATTGAACCATGAAAATAACTTAATTAGAACGAAAATGTGTTTTATAAATTAAGTATAAACTACTACAGGAAGCTCTGTTGCTGACAAAACATATTGCCGATAATAGAACTGAATGTAATAATTAATACTTTAATTAAAACAGCAAATGTTTCTTCTAGTAATGCTATTTTTTTTTATCACAATAGCAACATTAGAAGAAACATTTAGATTTATATGTCCGCTCATTGATTGGCTGATTGGCTGAGCAGACATATAAAGGGCCGATCCCGTCACACTAAGCTCAGTGTGTCGGGAATCGTCGAAGAGAGAAGATAGGAGAAAGAAGAGAGAAGATAGAAGAGAGGAGATAGTACACATCGGAGGGTGAGTAGAAGCTCCCCCCCCTGCACTACACCCATCCCAGCAAGAAAGGGGGGGGGGTCACTTAACCCCTTCCTTGCTGGTATGGGTGCTGTCTGACATCACTCTGGCCCCCAAGGGGTTAGTGGGGACCCTTACTTAACCCCCTGGGGGCCAGATTGTTCAGTATGGCACCTCCTTTAACCCCTTGGGTGCCACACTGTAAGCAGCAATCTGTAAAGATGCTGCATACTGTAAGGTGCACAACACCGCTCAGAATGATGGGTGTTGTGCTCCTGTTTGAGTGTTTTTTTTGTGTGTTTTTCCCTTTTTGTTTTTCAGATATCGGTATCCTGTGGATTACTGCGGATTCGATGGACTACGTCGATGACCAGCGTTTGTTGGGATTTTTTTTTTAACAAAATGGTCAACAAGGGGTCTGGGGTTGTTTTTATTTGAATAAAAAATATTTTTCACTTGTTTCATGTCTTTATTTCTTTACTATATAGACTTAGTAGTGGAAGCCGTCTAATAGACGGAATTCATTACTAAGACAGGGCTTAGTGGTAGCCGGTATAAAATGGCTAACACTAACCCCCTATTATCACCCCAGTACCCAATACCACCAGGGGTACTGGGAAGAGCCGGGTGCCAGTGGTCCCGGAGCATCAAAATTGGCACTCCTGGACTAGGCGGCAGCAGGCTGGTAATATTACGGCTGGGGAGGGCCAAAAACAATGGCCTTTCCCACCCTGATGTTACTAGGCTGCTCTTGCTTGGTTTTTAACCTGGCTTGTTATGAAAATAGGGGAAACCCTACACGTGTTTTTTTTTGTTTGTTTTTTTTTCTTCAAATTAATAATTTAAAAAAGTGTAGGGTTCCCCCATATTTATTTATATATTTATTTTTTTATTAAAAGTATACTTAATTGCAAAAGCATGATTTTTTTTAATTAAGCTATTGAACAATGAAAATAACTTTTTTAGAACGAAACTTTGTTTTATTAATTAAATATTAACCATTACAGGAATCGTCATTATTGCCAGGGATCGCTAACCCCTGTAATACCGATTCCTGTAATACTGCTTCCCTGCTTTCCCAGATGCATTCCGGAGGTGTTTGCATCACTTTCTAAAGATGTCTTGGACTTGGTGACCTCCAATTCGTCGAATCTTGATTTCCAGGTCCCAAGGATTTTTTTCCAATAGACTATAATGGGATTCGATATTCAATCAAATAGTCGAATATCGGGAGCTATTGGAATCAAATTCAATCAAATCCAATATTTCACTATTCACTCATCTCTAGTTATTATAGGCAATACATGTATTGACAAGATGAATAGGCCTACCAAGACATCCTCATTTAAGACACATATCTTGCCTAATGGTTGCAGCACTGATTATCAGGCATGCACACACCATTACCAGTTGAAAGAGAAGATAAGTAACTGTATGGGGCCTCATGACGAGCAAGATAACATGAACACTTGCCTACTTTGGGATGATAGCCCAGGAACTACAGTGTTCAATACCACAAGTGAGGACAACAAGTTGAAATTCACTAGAGAGGATAGAGAATTTGAATAAGGAATTCACTTAAGGTGATTCCAACAGCTGGGTAGCACTTTTACTCTTCCATACCAAACAATCTGCAGCAAGTAGCTACAAGATTTTCTTCTTTAAAGCACACATTGAAGAGAAAGCCAGAGATGGAAAAACACTTTGTACACTTCATGCAGAAGGTGTTTGACAGAGATCACGCAGAACTCTCACGACCACTACTGGAAGGAGAAAAAGGTTGGCACCTTCCATGCTTTGGTGTGTACCACCCTAGCAAACCTGACCAAATCAGAGTGGTGTTCAATTCAAGTGCATGGTATAAAGGTAGCTCTCTCAACAATCTGCTTTTAACTGGCCCTAAACTAAATAAAATCCTCCTAGGTGTCTTACTCTGTTTAAGAGAAACAGATTGCTGAACTCAGGGAGACCAGCCAAATGACAACACTGCCGGCTGCTAGTGAAAGCGCTCAATGCAGTGAATTCCTAGGTCCATTGCCCCCTGGGAAACATGAGTATGCAAAAGAGGAGCCTGTGGAGCCTCGTTGAAGAGGCTCAAAACACAGGACTAGCCAGATATCCCTCCGGGAAGGACCCAGCCAAGGGGCAGCTCCTGTTAGGAAATCACCAAAACCACCATATTAAGTGGCCCTATAAGTCAATGTAATGACAAGGGATAAACCAAGGCTAGGTAACCATCCACATACAGCTGTTTCAGGGTGTTGCCCCTCATCAGTGTGGAGCAGGATTCTGGCTAGGTGGTAGCAAAGCCTAGTAGAGCCATAAGAGAAACAGATTGCTGAACTCAAGGAGACCAGCCAAACGACAACACTGCCAGCTCCACGGGCTCCTCTTTTGCTTATTCTGTTAAAGACAATAGCCTGTTGCAATAATGGCAGACATCCAACAGCTGTTTCATTGCTTTATCATAAGAGAGGAGAACAGGCGCTATGTTAAGTTAATATGGCACAAAGACAATGACATCAACAATGAAGTAATACATTATCAGATGAAGGTGCATGTCTTCAGCAACAGCCCATCTCCTGCTGTACCAATCTACAGACTAGGAAGGACAGACCAACAAGGTGAAAAGGAGTATGGTTCTGATGCATGTCAGTTTGTTAAAAAGAAATTCTATGAAAATTATGGACTTAAATCTTTACCCATGAATGAAGAAGCATTTAATCTTTTCATTAGGACAGAAGAGATGCTGTCTGTAGCGAATCTCAGACTTCATAAGATCATCTCCAATAGTCAAGAGGTAATGAAAGCCTTTCCCTCAGATGATCGTACGAACAACTTAAAGGATCTTGATCTCAGCTCTGATGCTCCCTCCTTTGTGCAGCCTAGGGTTGTTGTGGAACATCGAACAAGATACATTCACATTCCAAGTATCTTCTCGTGACAAAGCTTTCACCAAGCAAGGGGTGTTATCTGTTGTGAACAGTTTCATGTTCCTTTTGGGTTCATCGCCCTTATTAGCATACAAAGCAAGATTCTACTAAGACAGCTTACCACTAAGAATATGGACTTCGACCCTCCACAACAACAAAGGTGGGAAAATAGAAAAGGTCTCTGCAAGTATTAGAGCAACTCTGAGTTCCATGTTGTTATGCTCCTAGCTCCCTTTCAGCTGTCGCCAGAACGGAAGTCCAAATATTTTCTGATGCATCAGTGGAAGCCACTATCTCAGAATTTCAGGAGCCAACAATGAGCCACACTGTGGATTTCTGTCCTAGGACTTTGACTGTCCTATGTATAGCTAAGCTAACCCAAAAACCTGCATAATCCATATCAAGACTTGTGCTTTGTGCAGCTGTGCTAGCAGTTGAATTAGCTGAAGTACAAGACAAAATGGAGATTACAATTGATTTATTTATATTGTACACTGAAAGCAAAGTCAGAGTTGGTTATATACATAACCAGACAAAACAATTTTATATGTATGTCAGCAACAGAGTAGAATGCATCAGAAGCTTCTGTACTCCTGAACAATGGCATTATATATCAATAGAACTTAATCTAGCTGATTGAGGAACAAGACCTGCGTGAACTGTGTTCCTTTTAGATCACATGTGGTCACTTCCTCCAAAGTTCTTGTGCGAAGACGCCTGTCTGACTCCTGCTAATGACATCTTTGAGCTACAGTAGTTGATCCTGAATCTGACAAGGAAACCAGGCCCACAAACTCCACTCTCTAAACTTCTGTAACTTTAAGGGTCAAGCTGAAGTCACATCCCTTTGATCATTTCTCAACTTGGACATCTATTGTGCGAGCTATTGCTAGATTAATTCACATCTATCACGGCTTTGTGAAGGACACTACATCATAGTGTCACGGTTGGCATATGTGTAAGGGACACCCTGCAGCTGCAGACCTCTAACATGCTGAACAAGTTATCAGCCGTTGTGTTCAACATGAAGTGTATCGTCAGGAAATAGACAGCACCTCAAGAAACGTCATCCCTATATCCCTCCAGACAACTTTGATGACAGTGACATTTACAGACACCATTGGAAACAGGTTCAATATCAATCTAACATGTTTCGGCATTGCTGGAAGGGAGCATCCAGCACATGCACATGCTTTAAAGCCATCACAAATAGCAGACTTCAAAACCTAATCTCCAAGAAAGTAACCTTATTCTTTTACAGAATAAAGAATCCCATCAGAATTATTGACCTGGACTCATCACTAAAGTTGTGCCTAGTGACAATGTTAAGACTCATAAGGTGGAGGTCAAGGTGACTAGAGGTGGTCCAGTGAGAGCCTTCTTCCGCCAAATAAATGAACAAGTACTTCTTCCAAAGGAGGAAGTCACATAAATGACTGTGATACCATATTAAGCCTATGGTGGATAGCTAACTACCATGAACCATGAACTGTGTCATCAGTGGAACAGCTCACCTGTGGATTAAAGTGTGGAAGTGTAGGCCTATTGTAGCTTCCCCAATGCAAAGATGGGTTTATTTGAACTTCTTCTTACAGTTCTCCATCTTGAAGCTACAAGTCTTAGGCTTTAAGATTTTGTACTGAGTGTTGTTTACTGTTTGCATATTGTTTCTTTTTTGTTTTTAAGGTTTAAAGAACAACTTCTGGACTGTACGGGACATTGTCCCAATGATGGTATATAATGAAATCTAAAGATTTCAGATGGCAAGTGTCATGTCTGAGGACTTAGTTTCATCCACTGACAAGTATCGATGTTATATTGCATTGCCTGTTGTTAGTTTGACCTCTTCCTGTACCCTAGCGGTTATGTTATAGCTCCTCCCCTCTCCCCCTTTTTTTCAGCCATTTTATTCTACAGTTCATTACAAGCTTTCTGTATCCGGCTGTTGACCCTGGTCATTTTATATTCTTTTCACACCATTGTACCAGCATTTCTACAAGATTTTTGCCTGTAATAAACCTGGAATCTTACAACCTACAATGTCACTGCAGTGGAGTTGAACTATCTGACAATAAGTGACTTGATGTAAGTAGTGGTTAAATACAGATACAGGGACTATCTCATAAGCCTCACACTTACAGCCTGGTTATTGAGTTAGAATACACACCTTACACTCTGTAAGTTCTTTGCAGATGGATACATCTGGTTTTATCACTTCTTGTATCTATTCCTACTAGGTAAAACTTGACTTTGCACAGAACCTCACACTTTATCAAACTGATTCAAACTAAAGAAACTAAGGAACATAAAATAAATACACCTAGCAATTTCATTTGGTTGTTAAATGGACCAGTACTAGAAATTCACAGAAACATCAACACCATAAACCCATCATCTGCCTGACAGGTGTAGTGATTCAACTAAATGGCCTAAAATGTGAAACGTAATAGTAGATATTAGGCCGATAGCTGTGAATAAGGTGCTGAAGATAGCCAGCCCCAACTCATGAATTGTCCTCCAGCATTCTAAGAAGGGAAACAAATGACTGTGAAAGAACGCTCTAGGTAACCTTGCCTGTAGTACCTCTATTTCTGAAGAACAGTTTTTTTCCATGCATTTTTACAAAACGAAATTCTTTTCTTTTACAACGCTGTGTTAAATGATATGAAATATTACTATTTGCCTCAAAAGTGTAATCATTATTACATAATGGTGTGTTGTATCAGAGAGCGACAGTCAGTGACACATAATAACATCTTGTGTCATGTACGGTTGCCCATACTTCAGGCAATCTTATACAAGATTAAATCTCATAGGTGATCAAAGTGACTGAAAAATGTGGCTGTCATTACTGAGATGAAAATAAAACCTTCATTCCTCTTGCTGCGTCCAGAATGCCGTCTGCTAAATAAGATGCTTACAAAATATTTTGTGACAATGTGGTAAATTTGTCAGTGCAATTATTTTCTGTTATTATTGCATTAAATATAGCATTTGTGCTGAACACCTTTGTTTTTTTTGTTTTTTGTTTTTAAGTGATGGCATATCTTTAGAATAGGCCTCCAGTTAACCACTTGGCAACACTATCCAAAATGTATGGCATTTATGCACAAGGAAAATACTGTGAGAAAAAGTTTTTTTCCCCCCACTATTTAAAAAATACAGTTCCCACAACGTCAAAAATAAAGAAAAGGCGGGCAATTTTGATATTTAAAGCAACGTCCGTTTTCGCCGCAATTTAACTGACTGCAATGGCAATGCATTGAAGTAAATGGGAAGACGAACATCCAATGCACACAATGCATTAAATAACAGACATTTTTACCGTGGACGTCAAAATAATGAACATGATCATTATTTTTGGACGTCTTTTGCAAACAGCGGACAATTTTTATTATGTGTTCACATGCAATTTTTCTTTTTCCAACGTTCTTTCTCCGTCTTTACTATTAAATTCAATGGACTTTCAATTAAGCCGCACCCAAAGGGCAATTAGTAATCCCAAACTAAAATAATTTACAAACACCAGTCATTGCACTAAGGGGAGGCCAGGCAGCTAAATGAAGTCCGTTATTTTAGACTTAAAATAACGGACGTCATTTTAAACGGAGATGAAAAAACGTTGTGTGAACAAAGCCAAAGATTGAAACACCTCTGTTTTCAAATCATATGCACATTAGAATAAAATGTTTACAGAAGGTAGAGAATCCTTGGAGGGCAGTTTACACAGTGTGTCGATATAGGAAAAGGCACACAAAAGGCAGTTAGAAGGGGAGAATTAGGCTGGGTTTACATTTATCAATTGCATTCGTCTCATTTATTTTATTTTTTTTTCATCAAAGGGCAGGCCACACGACAGAACGCTGCAAGACACATTCTGACTGATGGCGTGTACGGCGTTCCGGCAGCACTATTAGCATGCCGGATGCTTTTAACTCTCCCAGTTCAAAGAAGTTTCCTTCCGGTGATCTTCTACTGCGTCGAAGGGAAACGCTGCCAAGTGTAAACCAGGCCTTACATAGGCTGTGTACAAGTGTAGAGACAATAAAGCTCCCACAGCAAACTATAGAGGCTGTAGATTAAAATCTAAGCAAAAATAAGAAAAGACATATGGAGAAGAGGTGTTTTACACTATAATAAATGCTTCACCTTGTAAACCTACTAGATGTATATTAGTAAGAAGGAGGAGGCAGACAGAAGGGAGTAAGATTGCAGTTCCAGAAAAATGGGCAATTGCATAGTATTTGCCCATGGCGTAAAAATGTGTGCACTATTTATAAAGGTGTTTACTTTTGAGCAGTTTGAGCAAGCTATGCCCCTTTTCATTTTTTAACACTTGGAGGGAGGGTGGTTTAACATTAGCTACTTTGTTAGTGAGATTTATAATGTGATTTGTGAACATAGCCTCATAATAAATGATAATGTTGGGATTTCCGAGGTTAGGTCCATAGCATACCGTCTGGGGCCATATATATGGAACATGTGAATGAGGCCTAGGACAAAAAGTCACAAGTCATTCTAAACCACTTTTTCTCCACATTCACACATAAACTTCTACAAGTTCTGGAATCTCATTTCATTGTATAAGAATACAGCAGAGTAATAGTATATCCTTGAGTCGGGACAACCTTTTAGAGTTGCTAGAAGCTGAAGAGTCTCTTTAATGGCTGTTTTAACAATGTAACTGAATCAATAGTGTATATTTTTGAAGGGGAAGAAATAAAAGGTATTGTAGGCAGTAGTATAGGATTTGTGTTGTTCTGAAATAACCTCAGTATATGAACAGTAGGTCTGTTAAAGAGGCCATGCATACCTCATACATTGCTATTCATTCAGTTATGCCACATTTATTGTAAAGATACTGTAAAAACAAAACTCTCACAGTCCTTTGCACCCTTACAACAACTTAAAGCATAAATGCATTTTCCTGTTGTGTTTTTTATAGTATGAGAGGTTAATACAGCCACTATAAAGAAACACATGAACAGATCACAGGGAGTGGAATAGAGCATGTTCTGCTTTATCCAATTTCCCCATGATGCAGAGACATCACACTAGAGGACTGCTTAGCTATTCATTTATTTACCGATCCACTCCCTCCCTCCCCACCTTCACCTAAAATATGTGCACATTCTGGTAGTCAGGGAGGTAATTATATCTATTGACATTATAAATCACATTCTCTTATTACTGCAGTGCTATGTGATTTCAGCAGTTCAGTAAGCTGCATGCAACATGATATTTCATGAACCTATTCCCCAGTATTATACTCTCACAATGGCTCTATAATTGCTTGCGTTCCGTCAGAACACCAGATGACCCTGCTTCTGTTTTCTAGAAGATAACCAAACCAGAGGAGAAAGATGGGAAGAGCGAGATAAACAGACTCACAGAAGAGAGGAAAAAGTGTAAAAAAGGTAAACTAGCTTGATGTGTCATAAAAGAAAGATTTCGCAATGAAGAAAAAAAATAGAAGAACAAAATAGACCAATATTGTGATATATAGCGGGGAAGGCAAACAAAAGATTATCAGGCCTAGGCATAAATACAATGCGAGCATGGTGCAAATATTTTACTTATAGGAAGATTAAATGCACTGAATGCATACCTATGGTGTAGACATTGAAAACATAGAGTTAAGATATACTTTTTGGTTAACTCTAGGTATAAAGGTAGCTAAAGTTTTCTTTTTTAGCTGGAAGAATGGGTAGAAGTAGAAATCATTGATTTAATATATTGACTTAATATTTTTTGTCAATTCATGATACTCACTTCATTCAGAGCAATAGAAAAAAAAAGGTGAGCATCCTCTAGTGTAACAATGGGCAAGGAGAGGGATAAACAAAAAGGGCTGGCTTTAGGGTCCTATTATATGGCCCGATCATAAAGTGTAAACAAGTGTCGCTCTGCTAGATCGTCACTCGTTTACTAAGATTACATGGGCCGATTATCAGACAGCAAGGGCTGTACAGACATCGTTAGCTATGTCTGTGCAGCCCTTGTGTTTAGTGTCAAATACTAAAGTATTTACTTACCTTATCACAGTCCCCAGTGTCCTCGGCCCTTGGAGATGCTCGGCTGCCAGGAAAGCTTTAGAGGAATGACAGAGGCTCCGAAAGTACCCGAAGGCTCCTTCATTCTTTCGAAGCTTTCCTGGCAGCCATGCTTCGCTGATGAGATGCTCGGCTGCTCAGAAGAGCTTCGGAGGTCCTCACCGCAGTCAGCTATGTCACACTGCCTGTGCCGGGAACGGGGCAGGAGGCACACAGAGCCTGGGAACGGGCCCCAGGTAAGTTAACTGTTAGCTGAAGTTAACTCCTGCCTGACCACATAAGGGCTGTGGTCAGGCAAGGGTTAACATTTTTCGGCGTATAAGGCAAACCCCTGACAATCTTCTTGAAAGTCAGGGGTCATCTTATACCTACAGTCGCCTTAAACGCCGGATAATACGGTAATTGTTACTTTTAATTCTGCCTTCTCTGGCCTCTGACAACAACAGCACCAACACCAATATATAGGGCTTTGAAACAAAGTAAAATCCTTAGATAAACTTATATAGATGATGCAAGGCTCTGTGAATAACTTAAAATAACAGCCATTGTTCGATAAATAACAGCTGCCAATAATTATCTTGAACATTAATTTGGAGCGAACATTAATTTGGATACGTGGAGCGAAAGCTTAAAGTTCTTAGGACTAAAAAAAAGTGGTGACATACAAATGGTCCTACAGAAATCTGTTCCTTCACCCTAAGACACAGCTTTAATTTTTGAAGTTATTTGTCTGCAGAGGAGGTACAGACACAGGTTTGTTATCTTGGTTAACAGTCTGTGTTCTGGATGTAATGCTCGGACCTCTTACAGTTCCACACAACCAAACTACTTAGAAATAAACTGTAAGTTTGGTTCATCAGAAATGCAGCCATAATAAAAGCACCGATCAGCCCCGACTGCTAAATGCACCAATGCACTAGCCCACCCCTCCATATAAATATTCATCTGGTGTTCTGCAGTGATGAGAAGTCACAGTGACATCACCTTATTATATGAAGGCCCACTGAGGGCTGTAGTACTGCTCCCAGTACCCCAAACTACCTAATTTACATATAAACAAATATGATACTGAACGTAAAGGTAAGAAAATTATGTTCATTCTTAGCATGAAGTTCAATGGCAACGACACATTAGGTTAGAGGCTTCTAACCTGCTGTTAGTTTCCCCCTAAAAGGTATGGTGGCAAACTTTTTTCAACCTCCAAATCAAGAGATTCTTTAGAGCCGCAATTATCAAAAGACGGTCGTCTTTTGGTGTCAAAATGACGGCCATTCAAAAAGAGGGCTGCAAAATGTTTTATGGTTTCTCCTTTTGTGCATTGAACTATGCTTTTGTGTAGGGGTTGTCTATGGAATGCTAAGAGCATTGCAAGGATTAACCAAAACACATGCACACAAGGTAAATTCTTTAAGAGAAAAGTTTGTTAAGGGAAAGTGATAGTTTGTGAGAAGAGTTTAGAGGAGTGCAGTCCAGGACAATCTGGAAAGCTCCTTCTAAAATGTCAGTCCAGGACACATTCCTAGCATAGTGTTAAGCTGGAGGAAAGAAAAAAGGAGAAGATTAGCCTGGGGAGATACGTTGAGCAAGGCCACCATAGCTTCATACTAGAACTGATGTGTACTTCTGGTCAGGGCTAGTGCATCATGGCTTTCCAGGGATAAATCTTAAGATCTGTACTCTGCTGTTGGAAGCTAGTACTGGTGAGAAAATAAAATTAGCTTTTCCACCTCTGAGCTCTCCTACAGAGCTAAAACGACTAGAAAAACTGTGAACCATGCAGTTTACCGCTTTCTTCAGGAAGAAAAAGGTATAGAGAATAAAAGCTCTAGGAGAAGATATGTTGGGTAACCTTGCTCCAGCCAAGGCTAAACCTGCTTGAACTCCTGTCAAAGATTGGTGCCTTTTTTTCTGGATAATTCCTTTTGACTACCAATTTAGGGAACTGTGAGTTGTTTCTAAGTTACACCCTAGTCTGACTTTTCTCATTGCACACACCTACCACTGAGAACACCAACACACCCACAGCCAGGACACATCCACATTCACTGTGCTAGCTCAGTGAGTATGGGGAGTTCCGGTACAAGTCCTCTAGCTAAGAAGAGTTAAAAAGATTATGAAGGAAAAGACTTTGTATCAGGAACCTGCTGGTGTCAATCAGTCAGGATAGGGACAGGGAGACACAGACAGTGAACTCTGAACTGGTCCCTACCAACTGTCCCTACCTACTTGACTCAGACAGTCCTTAGAGACTGCGAGCAACAGGGTGACCGTCCCTGACCTGGGTGAAGTGCAACACATAACACGGACAAGACAGACAACAAGAAGGGATGGTCAACAGGCTGAGGTCACAACGTGTGGACAGCAGCAGTGCAAAAACGAGATCCAGAGAACAGTCAAAAAGCCAAACAGTCAAGGCCAAAAAGGTCAGGGCAGGCAGAAAACCAGGATAGTCAGAGTACAGAAGTAAAAGGTCAGAAAAACCAGGGAAATAACACAGTATAGCAGGAAACCTAGTCAAATAGCTAGCAAGGTATGGCAGGAACTCATGCACTAAATAGGAGACCAGGGGTCAGGTCCAGGATGTGATTGGAGAACCCAGCTGTCAATCACTAGAGCAGAACCAAGGTAACTGTGAGATGACCAGTGGGAACTCAGAGAGTTGTGACCAGTAACCAATAAACCTAGTAAAAGGTATAGGACAGAGTTCAGACTGAGTTCAGACAAACGCAAAATAAGGCACAGAACAAACACAAATCATGGCTAATAATGCGGTCTCAGTCGTATCTTATAAATCGAGGACTGCGCCAAGGTCCCTAAAGGTGCAGTCATAATACTTTGAAGAAAAAGAAGAAAATAGATGGGTAGAGATAACAGAGAATAAAATGGAAAAAAAAGTGATCTTAGAAGTATACTGTACTAAAGAGCGAGGGGGAAAAACATCAGTATATAAGGAGAGAAGGCAAAGAAAGCATAAAGAGTAGGGAGCGTGGAGAGGTTGATAGAATAAGGTGAAAAAGAAACAGAGAGCAGAAGGACGAGAAGGAAAGAACTCCCTCCTCTGAGCTTTAAAGCTTTCATTTTCAGAAGTGTCATCGCCCCAGTAAGGTGTGGAAAATAAATTTGCAGGGCGATATTATACATTTTTTATGGGCTCATACATAGCTGGTGTGAGCAGAAGGATTGTATCGTAAAAATATATTGACCTTCTATTTATCCGGGAGCATTCAAGGGGAGGGGTGACAGGAGACGGTGTATTTTTCTCTCAACACTGAAAATTCACTGAAGAGGAGAGGAATAACCCAATAAACAAGTGAGAGAATAGAAGTCATTTTACAGAGCCAGCAATTTAGGGACATAATAACCTGTGAATTATTTCTCCTGACTGTCTGGTGCTGGCAGTGTTTGCAGTGCTGTGCAGCGACAATGACACACACTAGGCACTTTCGACTAAGTATTCCAGCTTCACAAAGATTTTAAAGATCCAATTTATGTATCAAGGCCAAAATCTTATATAGCAAGAGAGAGATGCATTACCATTCTATAATGCCATTAATGCCCCACATACACTGTTTATAGAATAAAGAGGACATCTTATGTAACACTCGAGTATATGGATGGAGATCAACCTCTAAATTAAAGCATTTATTTAACACAATACTGTGAGAAAGCTAGTCCTCAGCATGTGCCATCTGGACACAAAAATATAATCCAATTTTAGTCAAATGACCAAACTAATCCCCTCACGGTAAATCATATACAAAAACTAGAATAGCCAGAATAAACAGCTAAATGGGGAAAACACCAATAAAATATAACTTTTAATAATAATCTTTAAAATAAATAACACCCCACCCACATACAATACCACAGCCGTGGTCCTTATTATAAATCTTTTGCCAAACACCAATGTCCTGGTACTCTTTGGACTCAATTCACACTGAAACTATTAACAAGTGGATAGGAAGAAAGAATGGTACAATCTCACCCACTCCATGATCAGTCTCAGAGTTCCTTTCATCGGAGTCCAATACGATATGATGCAGGGGTACACAATCCTTCCGGGCAGTCAGGATAACTCACCCTAAAACGCCCCTACTTCGTATGTGTGTAATGTCTACCCCTACTCGCACAGGGTCTGTCGGGGCACTCGCCCTAATAAGGGCGACCCCTGCCCCGAGCTACCCCTTTGGGATACAATCCCTATATACACCCTATATCCACATCCCGACGTGGCCCGTTTCTATTGGTCTTACCAAATATCATCAGGGGATATATTGGAAACAACAAAAGGTAAGTATATGTAAAGATCAAACTATGCAATACAAAGAGAGTACCTCCTAGTTATAGATCACAGTGGCGATCCTAAAGTGACTCATGCAGGAAAATCATGCAAGGTTTAAAGTGCTATAAATAATACCTATGCCAGTGGGCAAAGAATATTGCACTACCCTGTAGCTAAAGTGCTATGTGCTGTATCAAAACCAGTAAAACACCACTAAAATGATACTTCAGCTACTACACTTGCTATGATACTAATCCGCCCTGTGCGAGTAGGGGTAGACATTACACACATACGAAGTAGGGGCGTTTTAGGGTGAGTTATCCTGACTGCCCGGAAGGATTGTGTACCCCTGCATCATATCGTATTGGACTCCGATGAAAGGAACTCTGAGACTGATCATGGAGTGGGTGAGATTGTACCATTCTTTCTTCCTATCCACTTGTTAATAGTTTCAGTGTGAATTGAGTCCAAAGAGTACCAGGACATTGGTGTTTGGCAAAAGATTTATAATAAGGACCACGGCTGTGGTATTGTATGTGGGTGGGGTGTTATTTATTTTAAAGATTATTATTAAAAGTTATATTTTATTGGTGTTTTCCCCATTTAGCTGTTTATTCTGGCTATTCTAGTTTTTGCATCTGGACACAAAGACTGTGAATACTGCTTCTCTTTCGTCTTATTAGTTCTTATCTAAATTGTGCAAATAAGAGGAAAGGAAAACTAATATGTGATATTAATAATAAAATGGGTACAAGTCAGAGATTCACATAATCCTTTCATCAGACTGATCCATGAAAGGGCATTAGGAAACTTCAGTGGGCACTGGCCAAGCCACAAGAGAGAGTGACGGGTCGGAGACTACCCTAATTACTTACTGGTTGAATGGGCAATTGCTCAGCCAGGCCATGACATCACAGCTGAAAGAGCCGGGTACGTGACACACCCACATTCTAGCCGAAAATGATATCTGGCAGTCGGCAGCGGGACCTGGGAGCAGAACTATGGAGGCACGGGGATGGGTGAGTTTATTACTTTGTCTATTTTTTTTCCTGTGCCTACCCGCCTTCCTCTCTTTTTTCAATTTTAACGGGACTTCCCCTTTAAGTCCCTGGGAGCCAGACTGTCGCTTTCGGGCTAACCAGGTACCCTTTGTTCTGTCAGTTAAATACTCGAGTCTCCCATTGCTTACACAAGTCGAGCACTTGAGCAATGAAAAATACTCGACTCGAAGATTTTAGTACTCATTCAACACTAGTCAGAGTATTTTGAGGGTTGAAATGTTGTCATGCTGCTGCCTTTTCTTTTAAAGGAGTGAGAATAATTTGGTGTACAGAATTCCTAGTGTACAGCAGCAATAGGAAGTCCTTTACAGAATGGTGGGACAGCTGCTGCAGGCTACCCCTAGGTGGTTCCCCCTGGCTTGGCTTGCAAGCGGCGGCGGGCAAGGCACAGCTGGAGACACTTAGGCAGGAAGGCTGGGACACAGCAGGACTCACAGCTGGTACTGGGGCAGCAGACATGGCTGGAACCACAGACAGATGGAAGGAATCAAGGGCAGGAATCACGGGAGACCAGAGACCACACACAAAGAAGCATGAAGAGGCTCCAACAGGGAATGACAGGTCAAGTGCACCTTTATAGACAGGTCATTAGGTGCAACACCAATTTGTGATGTTCTGTCCCTTTAAATTCCAAAGCAGCCAGTGCATGCCGCCAAGAGGTGCAGTGGACAGGAGCGTGGCCAGGTGAGGCGCCCATAGTGCCGGGCCCCGATTCATGGCATGGGACACCGTCACAGCCGTTACAGAAATGAAGATAACAGAGCAGATAGAGCTGATTATCTGATCTAGGGCTGGCAGCTAGATCCAAAAGAACATGTTAAGTAAAAAAAAGCAGGTACCCATGTAATATATGTATGTGCTGAGTTCTTAAGTGCAGGGGTCAACGTGTACTACTCTGGTTAAGAGGGTTCAATGGGATGCCCTCTATAATACTAATGTGCCATTATAAAGCATACCAACAAACAATATCTTATTGGTGCTACCCCTTTAACAATTAACTTTCATCAAAAGCTTTCATAAATTTTGTGTATAATCATCCTTCAACGCTAGACAGTGTTTTTTTTTTTTTTTTTTTTAACAATAACAGCAGTTTGGTAAGAAGTGAGAATTGACATGCTCCATGATAATCATTATGGAAAGAATCAAATGTAATTAATACAATGTCTGTAATTAGACCTGCAAGTGCTGCACATTGTGTATCAATGAACTTTTACGATGCCTGTAAATCCTCTATTGAATGCCATTAATGAGCGAGGGCCGTGCTACAGAGCACATATAAAGCTAAATCCCTTTTATGTCTTACAATTTATGAGAGAACTTAGAGACACGTACCACAAAGGGATTTCTACAAGCGGACGAAGAATCTGCAAAAATAGCTTTATATATTTGAAAAGAGGCACAAACACTTACATAAATATAAATTACAGCATATGCCTGAAAAATACCACACAAAATTTAAGACACTAAGGCAAACACTTTCTGAAGGGCTGTAAGGTGTGATTATCTCGGGAGGTGCCAATGACTGGCTTCTGGGATAATAATGGAGCGGAGGTATAGCTAAATCATAGGAAGGATGAACTGCAGATGGCAAGATGACTGGAAAGCAAAATGCTAGGGATATTTATAATTATACCATTCCTGACCGGGAAAACCCAGTTAATTATGAACTTGTCGATGTAAAGCCATGGCTTAGCGCGGTAACAACTCTAGACCAAGCAATATTGTTTATCCAAACAATTTCCCTGATTGGAAGTTTTTTAATTTAATCTTTTTAAATATTAATAAAGTTCAAGTATTTATAAAAGCCGTATTACACAGCACAATGATAAGGGGGAAGTGATCGCCTATCTGTCAGGTCAGCGCTCGCTTACCCCTCATTCCCTGCTTGCTGCCTGTGCTACTACACGCACAGACAGTGAAGGGGGAGCAGTGGGAGGGGCTTTCTATTAAAGTCAGAGGCGGTCTGCTGCCACCACTCCTATTGCATGGGGCAACATGCAGCGGACCGTTGCTGCAAAAATCTGTAGCTTTCAACATGTTAACAGATCATGATAAGCCAACATTGTGCATGTCGGCAGATTGTGACCTTTCAACATGTCCTATTACACTAATCGATTATTAGCCTGAATGGTCGGTTGTCGACCAAGTAAGGCTGATAATTGCTTCGTGTAATAGGGCCTTAAAGGGAATCTGTCAATCGGTTTATGCTACCTCAAATGAGGGCAGCATAAACTTGTGACAGAAATGTTGAACAGATCTGTATATTACTTACATTATCCTGGTCAGCCATTCCCCTAATATACAGGAGAATAGGATTCTTTCCACACCCCTCCCCCCAACCTCCAGCAGCTGATTGACAGCTGACTGCCTATACACAGCATGGATAGATAACTGCCAATCAGCAGCTTGTGGGTGGAGTTTTATGCTTTTCATGAATATCCAGGACTACTGGGCTCATGCACATAACGGAGAGGACTACTTATTTCTTGTTTGTTGGCTGATCACTGGCCCTTTAACATTGGCTAATTAATGGGCTGTGTAAAAGAACCCACCTGTATCTGATGATCGGTGGGACTCTTTTGCCATATCTCTAGGACATATGAAAAGTCAATGTAAAATCCCAAACTTTGCTGTAATAAATTTCCCCTAAAGCTGTTCCTGGAACAGCAGCCATTGTTAATTGACATGCTCTTCTTTTTTTTAACCCAGGTTTAAAAAAAATGGCCGCTGTTTTAATTGAAAATAGCAGCCTTTCTTTTAAAAATCAATACATAATGTAAACATGCCCTATACCAGTTCTAAACAGCCATCCCCCTTACAAACATGTCTCCCCATCTCAAACCCTCTTGTTCTCCCTCCAGTATTTTCTGCAAGGTCCTGTACCGCTCTCCCTCATCACCATCATTTTCTCTTAAAGATTTTGCACAGCTCAGAAAAACAAAGTAATTAGCCTTGCATCCCACATTAAAAAAGCATAAAATGAAATCTTCCGAATTGCAATAGAAAGAAACCTAACAATTATTCAAACATTCATTAATGAAATTACAGCAATTAAATGCAAATGCCTCCATTCTTCTTCATTATTGTGACCGCGCTGCAGTTCCTCTCAGAAATGACATCATAACGCTGGGCAGACAAGTCATGTTCGGCTACGCCTCATCGGTGCGGGGAATAGTCTTAACTCTTATCACGTTAGGAGACACATGAGGAATTACACTTTTAAGGCTTCATAATGGAAATAATAATGTATGCTACATGCTGAAATCCTTACTTAAATCTTCGGCTATGTCTCTAATTAGCTGCGTTTCTTATCTAGCGAATAACAGCTCTATTGTGTTATGGTCAGCTATTGCAAGAAGGATGCAGACACTCGCGCAAATAATATTTTGATATACTGATATATTACAGACATTCATGTCTGGAAAATGCTGTTAGTAAGGTAAAGAGTGCTATCAGATGTGCGCGAATGATAATTGGAAAACACTACAAAACTCGGAAACATTTTTAAACATTTCCTTATTATTTTCAATTTGTTCCGTTTATGATAACATTTATTTTAAGAAGGAAAGCACAGGTGAGGTTAAGGTATAAAATCGTATGAGGATCAATACGAGAGACAATTTCTCATTTAGATGATGCAATAAACAAAATAAGTTATTCTATAAAATGTCTCATAATTCATAATAAATGTCTCTAATATTGTTACATTATATGGCACAAGCTCTGGGCCATGTCTGACCTGTCCTACATGTGCTCCAGTAAGAGAACATTTTGTCTCTAGACATTTATGAATATGTGCTTGAGATGCACAGACCTCACATTTTGGCTTTAGTAATTAGTAATAGTAATTATGCTTTTTTGTGTTGCTATATTTTTTGGTCGGATTTTTGGCCACAAATGAGGTTTGATTTGGTTTAAACAGAAATATATAATATATATTAGCGTCTTAATGCCCATTGATACGTCTTTTTATGGTGGTCATTAAAGGTCCTTATTCTAGGCTGTAACCTTTTCACTGGGAGCCTAGAATAAGGTATTGCACCACCCAACTCCCTGATCCCCCCTTCATTTCCCTTTTTCTACATAAAAAAAACACATATACAATAAAAGAATAAAATTAATTAATTATTCATCCTGCATGTGATAAAAAAGCTAGAATTCTGGTATTTCGTTAAAGGGGGTTATCCAGTGCTACAAAAACATGGCCACTTTCTTCCAGAGACAACATGACTCTTGTCTTGTTCAGGTGGGGTTTGCAATTAAGCTCCATTCACGTCAATGGAACTGAGCAGGAAAACCCCACCCAATCTGGAGACAAGAGTGGAGCTGTCTCTGGAAGAAAGTGGTCATGTTTTTGTAGTGCTGGATAACCCCTTTAATCCACCTCCAAAAAAACAATTAATAAAATAAAACCAATAAAAAGGCATACTAATGAGAGGCCAATGAGGTACTTATTCATAAATGATCCTCCATTGCTTTTCCATGAGGTAGCTCTGCCCCCCCCCCCAACCCCCATCTCTGTGTGGCCAGGCTGCGCTGCTGTCCATTGAGGAGCATCCATAGGCAGTCATGTATGGATGGGGTGGTTGGTGACCAGGGCCATCCTGGAGCATCATTATGCTATCCTTATTAGTATGCTTTTTTATAAAATTATTCAAAGGTAGCCAACCTTTTTAGGGGAATCTAATCTGCTATTATGTTTTCGTAAGGCCAGAGACACTGAGAATGAAGGCATCTTCAGCTTTGCCTTTGTTAAATCTTTAAGTTGGTGCACTGGGAGGGGACAGATCTGCCCTGCCTGCCCACCCTTCCTCATGAAAGGAAGTGCCCTTCAGTGACATTACTCTGGCCACTCATCACTGCAGACCACTGGATAACTATTCATGAGCAAGGGCGGGGCGGACGGTACACCAAGGGCTGTAGCCTCCCCCCATGTGCCCCAACCCCCTCATTTACATATTAATATAATAAAAGATTGCAGGATGAAGGTAAGAAAACTACCTTCACCCTCAGCTCCTGGGTGCTATGGGAAAATAACAGATTAGATTCTTCTAACCTGTTGTTAATTTCCCTTTAAGTCCTAAAATGCAGTGCACACGTCTGCAGTCTCTTGAAGCCCATAGCATGATCATGATTGGCAGCAGTTGGCATGGATATAGCATGGTACAGAAGGATGTGGCATAGTCATTCAGGCAGATCAATGTAGTAACAGAACTTTATCGGTAAGTTACCTGTAGTAAAAATTTGGTGCATTCTTAGGCATACAGTGTTGCAATTATTCATGTGCTGCATGTGGGACAAACCCCCAAATAAATTATTGTCAGATACATTGCTTTGAATTGGAAAAATTATAAAGAGAGATCATAAAAAAGGAAAATTATAAAATAAAAAGAAAACAATAAAAAGTGAGCACACAAAATGACTTATTTACGGCACTGTATTACAAGAAGAAGGGTCACAAATATTTTAATCATTGAAGTGTCTGCTTTATTACAGAAGACCTCCACCTCACCAGGGCTGCCTACCCCAATCTAAATGATTAACCTGACAGCATTCTGAATCTTAATTATCTGACTGATATTATGACAGAATGAATTACAGTGATATCACTAATGAGCCTATGACGGACCGGGTCATAATTACATCATTGACAGTTTGACGGCATCACAAAGATGGAGATGCTTTACTATTTTTATTTTATTTCCATGTGGTGCAGACAGACAGGAACACATAATCAAGTGAAGTACTACTGTTTGGTGGAGGTTTACTTCTTAGTTCCTTTAATGCAAAGTACTGCTTGTAGACACTGAGGACTGGTTAAGCACAGACAGGAAACATACTATAACAGCTTTGCAACTTGCCAGATTTTGATATTTGAAACTTTACATAACACATGTACTATTTTTGCACCAATATTTACTGGGAATAATGTAAACTACAAACAATGGTCTCTTTTTGGGGCATTCCATACCATATTGAATATAACGGAAATTCCTCCCCATTAGAGTGTTGATTGGGACAGATTTCTCAAGATGTGTGATTTTTGTCTGAATCAGACAGTAACCAATCACAGCTCAGCTTTTGTTTCTCAAAATGAGCGGCAATTGGTTGTTATTTATTAGAGATGAGCGAACCTTGAGCACCTGATCGTTCGGCATTTGATTAGCGGTGGCTGCTGAACTTGGATAAAGCTGTAAGGTTGTCTGGAAAACATGGATACAGCCAATGACTATATCCATGTTTTCCACATAGCCTTAGGACTTTATCCAACTTCAGCAGCCACCGCTAATCAAATGCTGAATGATCGGGTTCGGATGGACTCGAACATGATCAAGGTTTGCTCATCTCTATTATTTATATATGAGACAAAATCAGATACAGGTAAGCCAGGGCCATTGGCTTTGATGAGTTTATTTTAGGTTGTGTGTGACAGTGTGACGGCATTAAAATAGTGTGCCTGCTGATATGATGTCACCTTAGATTTAATCTTTATTCTTCGGCTTTGCTTTGTTGTGGTGATGTCACAAAAATACAATAACTTTGCATAATACTGTTGATGTAAACGTAGACTGTTCTTCTAACATAAATCCACTTCCGTTAAAGCGGTATTTCAGGCAAAATCTACTGATGAGTCATTCACAGGATCGGCAGGGTGCTCACACCCATCACTTGCGCTCATCAGCTGTTCAGTGTTGCAATGTACAGTTTGTCTTCATTCATTTTGTAACGGTGGCGATGTGTAACTACAGCTCAGGTCCCATTCAAGTGAACAGCAGCTGAGCTGCAGTTGCACATTGCCACTACAATGCTGTATCCTTGTTAAGCCTGTGTTTCATTGCGATGATGTCACAGTAGTGTTAGGCTTTATTTAATCATCCACATTTCTGTCCAAAACTTAGGACCTATGCATTTCAGTGGCTCTGTTCTTATATCTGTACATGTGTATGGGGCTGTGATGATGTTGGGAAAAAAAAAAAAAAAGCTCAGGTCCTAGTGCACACCTGCAATTGTGGCACAGATCACTATCTGCAATGCAGTGGTCCGTGAATTGCAGCTCACTACTGATGCCAGAGCAATCTTTCCCATTGGGCAGGGCAGGCAGCTCACCCATGACTCATAGGTCACAACAATAGAAGTTAAACAAAACATTACTCTGTAACAGTTCCACTATTGTAGCTACAGAACAATGATTTGGTTGTTTTGTTGAGATTGGTTTGCATGCGATTCACAAATATTTATTTAGCTAAATAGGAACACAAACTGTGGGGCGGGGGGAATTATCAATGAGTTTTGTGTGGATATTGGGGAAAGATTGTCACAAATGTATGTTCAATTGCTGGCTTACCTTCCAAAAAGTTTGCTACTTCATTATACTGTTTTTCGTAAAAGCCTTGAAATAAATTTTGGTAGGAACTAACTCCAGTTTAATTATTAGAAATTAGCAAACATTCTAGATTGTATAACACCAGCCTTTATTTTGTTATCTTCTAGATGAAGACACTTTCACTATAATGGGTGGATAACATTCACAGATTTTTACACCTTGGCTGACAGTGTAGTTGACAAGGCATAACATGCATGAGATGTTTTACTTCGATTAAGTTTTGCAGTTGAGCATTTTAGTCTTTCTTTCTGGATCTTCTCAACGATTCCCAGCTTGTAAGCATCACAAGACGTGGCATGACAAGGAGATGGTATCCTAAAACAAACAAAACAACATACATAGTAAACCCTATTGTAGAAATGATTACAGCGTTATAGTATGCTCATACTCAGTGTTCTTAGTCCTTTTAACATTAGTGAGTGGCAAAATTTTACCCAGGGTTGGCTCAAAATGAGAATTTTTTTCTCCTAAAACACAATGATGAGAACAGATCAAATAGAGATAAACATGCTCGAGTTGCGCTCATCCCTAGTCTCGAACATGTCAGAAACATTACCAAGCATCTGAGTATTACATTACCCAGTATGGATTTTATTATTTCATTTAGGATCTTGTTTCTTGTGTCTTAAAGGGGTTTTCCCATCATTTTCAGGTTGATAGAAGTCCAAATGTCAAGACCATTACAAATCTAAAAATGCAAAGGTTGCAGTACTGGTTTAGCACTGGGTTCCTTTTACCATTGACCCCTGGGCCACCAGCAATGCTGGTAACTACAACATAGGCATGTTTACTTGAGCAGAACTACACTATAGTTCTCTGCGTTTAATGGGGTAGATGACCTGTTAGTGGTCCTTTAGGACTAGACTTGGGGAAAACTGTTCTAGGTTACATGAGCCTATGAACAGTCAAACCTTTGGAGTTATTAAATGGATTTTTAGGCTGAAATGATAGGTGGCCTATCCTCACAACTGATATATTTCTGAAACCCAGCACCCCCACTTATCAGCTTTTTGGGAGAGCTGTGGCGCCATGTCAATCAGCAACTGAATAGAAGCAGGATTAATGGGCATCTGTTACTAACCTTTAAGGCTATGTTCACACTACGTAAAAGTACGGCCGTTGTTGCCATCGACAACAACGGCCATATGTTGTATGGTGTGGAACACTGCCTTTACTGCTATGGGATCCCGTCTGGAACGTAAACACATAGTATAAGCTTCGGCCGGGATCCCATACGGTGCCGCAAAGAACTGACATGTCAGATTTCTGCGGCCGCAATTCAGTGTCAGTTCACACAGTGAAGCGAGCGGCTCCGGCCGCTTGCTTCATTGTGTGCTGTGTTAAGTTCTGAAGCGGGCACGCGCTGATGCGCCCCCATTAGAACACCGTGGCTGGAAAGATCATCCGGCCGGTACTTAAGTAGTGGGCAAAAGGATCTTAGCAGAGACCGTCCGTTCCGTGACCTGGCCGGTCACAAATAGTGTTAAGTTAAACAAAAGAAGTTATTGAAATTATAAAAAATTTAAGAACCAAACTGCAATACCAGGAACACATCATAAGCAAAGGTAGAGCTGTTTTTAGGAGTAAAAATATCATGTCCTTTGTATAATATTTATAACCTCTTTAAAGGAAAACTATGAGCAGGTTAGATAGTTCTAACCTGCTGATATCTCCCTATAGCACACAGGGTATGAGGATAAAGGTTAGTTTCTTCATCCTCAGCACTGTTTTCATGCTATTAGTTTAATTCTTGTGCTAATAAGTCGTTTGGTTCACTGGTGCACCAATACACCCCATGGCAGGCCTGCTTTGCTGATATTCATTAGGCAGGATGGGCCGGCTTGGGACGGATCGGTGCACTGAAGGTGGTAGTCCCACCCCCAGGTATAGAGAGATATTAGCAGGATAGATACTTCCAACTTGCTGAAAGTTTTCCATTAAGTATATGGCCACATATGCCCTACACTGCCCAATGTACTGCTTATTGAAGGGAAAATGTGTAGGATTGCCATTCTTGGCAGAAATTGGTTATGGGACTTACTGTACCTGCATATTGATTTTTACCTGTCAGCTCATGGAAACCAGAGCGAACAGCAAAGGTATTCCTTCAATATTTAGTACAGAATGTTTTCATACCTTTCATATTTGAAAAATTAAACTTGGCTTCGGATAAGCAGGTTCATTGAATTGTTCAGTAAATTGCAAATAAAAGAAGTAAAGAACTATAAAGCCTCTTTAAGATCCAGGAAGATGATACTTGGATTCCTATCAGTGCTACAATGTGACCATTTGCTGTCTCTTACCTCTTTCTTGGAGCCGACAGCCTATTAAAAACATCATCTTTACAGCTCTTCTTTTTTATAGTTTTTGGAGGTTGTTGAACAGCTAAAATGATTAAAAAAGTTTTTAAAGCGTATTTACAAGACTTTCAACAAAACTGTTTGCAGTGTGTATTTCATGGTATACGTATATAAAATGGTTACACTCGTTTAATCCCTTTCTCCAGCGAACATTCTGAGTCTTAATGTTCATGCAATTTTTTTTTTTTTTTTTGCAAGAAAATCTGTACTTTTAGTGGAACCATTATTTCCTCTCTCTTTATTTGCAGGGTGAATGGGAAGATTTATTTTTAAAGAAAGTTTCCATGAGGACAAAGTTATTAAACCCAGTGTCATAATTTAAGACCTTTTCTGAGCAAAATAGAGTAATCAGCACCTGGCACCCCTGCAAATAAGCTATTTAGCGCCTGTACCACACAATAAATGTGTAGCGGTGGCAACCCGTAATTTCAGCTCAGTTTCCATTCACATACATTATCAGTGACTGGTCAGTCTATTTTGCCCGGAAAACCCTTTTAAAGGGAACCTGTCACCCCCCGTGCCGGGGTGAAGGCCGCCCGACTTCCCCCCTAGAGCCGCGGATACTTACCACATGTCGCTAAGTCTCCGTTCCCGGGACTTAGCAAGATGGGGTAAATATCCGGGGCTCTAGCGGGGGGTTGGGCGGCCTTCACCCCGGCACGAGGGTGACAGGTTCCCCTTAAGGCTTTAAATGAAGATTTTTATCTACAGTAATAAAATGTATGGATCCAGCAGCGGTGGCATGAAACAGATGGCGCTGTAGGAATAGTGGTGGTTAGTGTGAAATATATGGGAAAACAAACTAGAGTGCTTCTTTGAGATGCACATATACATCCTATGTATCTATGCAAATCTTAGGTTCTACTTTCAGATGTTAGGAAACACATTAATGATCATTATTAACAGCATTTTTTTTTCACCTAAAAAATTAATTGTGTGAATATAGCCTAATGCTGATCTTATTGCCATTCACTTTTTTGGAGTGCTGTGGATATTTTTTAGTGTAGAAATAAACTTTAGTCATTAGTACCAGTGATTTATACTGGAAAATATTCTCATGAAGACCACCTACCTGGCATAGGTCTAGTAGCAGAACGTTCTCTGTAACCTGGCAAATAGTAATCCAGTTTCCAGTTGAGATCCCAGCGAGCCTTCTCACCCTGGCCAGTAAAAGATGTAGATTATCGCTTAATATAACTAAATTGTTAGCAGTGCTTTCATTTGCACACAAAAGCATTCTGAGATAGTGAACTGCCCAAACCTCAGGGACTCTGGGCCCCTTCCCTCTTAACTTACATTTCTAAGTGCATCCCCTACTATATGTGCTACCAAATACTGTAGGAAGGGGGTTATGTGTTGTACTAGTATTTTTCAGAAAATATCTGGTAGGGGACCAGGATGGGAAGTTTATATTAAGGATTGGGGAGATTGATGAAAATGTAAGGAAACTAAGGAATCAATGTGTAGACAAAAAACTGTGCAAAGAGAAGACATGACTAGGAGCAGCGTCCATAGTATTCTGGGCCAAGAGGACACCTCACATCTCTAATCTGGGAAAAATGTTGTGTCTGGATTTAATTATCTTGATGGATCTGTTAGGCCATATTCCTTTTGTTATAGTTTTTTTTTTTCCTTTTTTTTTAGCATAGGCATGAATTTCTTTAAGACCCTTTTGGCCTTAACAGGAAAAATAAGTGATGTGTTCATGCCTTAAAACTCAATGAGACCCTTTAGCACCTATCAAGCTTCCATTTTGATCATTTTAAAACAGATCAAAACATGATTCTGGAAAATGGAGTCTTAAAACCAGATTGAACAGAGCTTAACCTGTACCCTGTAGGTAAAATAAAATCTTACCAACGTTTCCATTTCATACAAGAGTTCTTCTATATTGTTCTTTGTTTTCTGAATATCTTGCTCTGTCTGTATGGGTTTTTCCCTTTTTGGTGTGTAACAGTGACATCGAAGCTGAACAGAAGAACAATGTGGAAAGGAAGTTTAAGCCTTTTTTATTGTGATTTTACTTTTTTGTTTGTTTGTTTTTTAGCACAATTCCCGCCATCTGTGCCAGTTTCTTCATATAAAATAGGGCCACTCTATGCACTGGAGGCAGGCCTGGTGCCCCTAGCACACCGATATCCCCCCCGCCTCTGTGACCATTGGCTAATCTTCTTTAGTCTACTATTGTTATACCACATCTGAAATTATAATAGTATGCTTTCCAGCATCAAATAACTTGGCATATTTATAATGTTTATATTCATACAGCTTGCCATCAGTCCAAAATGGTCAATAAAACACACTGCACAAAAGCATTTTTCTAGAAATGTGTTTTTCCTAAAAGTAGTAGAGAAGATAGTAGATCACGGCTACCACTAAAAGTATTGTGGACATGTCACTGGAGATGTGTTCGAGGGGGTGTACATCTCACCTAGGCTGATGCGTAGTGTGAGATGGTAAGTCCAGGAGGGATCTGTTGCTCAGCAGTGCTATGCTGCTGAGTTATTATTTATTTTTACCGGGCCTGGATTTACTGGAATGGTGGATAGGTTGGTAGTGGGATCTGCCATTCCCTCCCCCTCGATCCAGTATGGGTTTTGGGATCAGGTGAGCTCTGATCCCAATCAGCCTGAGAAGGCAAAAGGTGAGCTCAGTGTGCAGGGGAGTCTCTCAGACAGGAGTGAACAGCCTGCATGGTGTGTTCGCTGGGAGCTGGGGCTTATGCACACCCTGCAATATTACCTGCCAAGTGAAGTGACAGAGAGGTAACCTGTTGTATTAGTAAGCGCCCAGACGGGCAGGACTTTTTGTTTTGTTTATTCTCACTGCACGGTGTTGCTGTATTTACGTTGCTGGACCGTTTATGCTACAAATAAACACCAAAGCTGTTTTTAAGTCCAAGTTTGCTGCCTGAACTGTGTCCTAACACACCATCCCACCGGGTAGATCCCTACAATTGGTGCTGCGGAGCGGGCAAAGCGGTTGCTAGGGGCAACGGTGTGCATCAACTTGGCTACAGCTGCGTATGTCCTGGGTGAAGGCTGCTGCTTCACTCCAAAAACAGTCAAGCAACATGGAGGAAATGATGAAGCAGCTAATGCAAGTGAGTCTGCAACAGCAACAGGCGTTGGTCGCACAACAACAGGCTCAGGCAGCCGCTAAGCAGGATCAGGAGGCTGCTAACCTGCGCCATGAACAGGCATTGGCTGCACACCAGCAGGCTAATCGACAGCAACAACAGGCTCTGACAGACGCCAATCTGCGCCATGAGCAGGCTAATCTGCGCCACGAACAAGCGATGGCTCAACAACAGAGACTTATTGAGCACCTGATAGCGAAGCAGGAGGCGTCTGCAGGTGCTAATCCCCAGCTGGTGGCAGCAGCCGCGCCAGAGACTTTGTCTGTGAGAAGAGCTGTGCAGCGTGCGCTGCAAAAGATGACTGCTGATGACGATGTTGAGGCCTATTTAACTGTCTTTGAGCGTGTGGCTGAGCGAGAAAAGTTACCCTCCCCTGAGTGGGCAGAGGTCATTGCTCCCTATTTAACAGGGGAACCTCAAAAGGCCTACTATGACCTCAGTGAGCAAGAGGTCAAGGACTATCCTCGGCTAAGAGCAGAGATACTCGCCCGACTAGGAGTTACTGCTGCTGTCCGTGCCCGGAGAGTCCGCAACTGGAGCTACAGTCTGGACAAGTCAGCGAGGTCCCAGATGTACGACCTGATTCATTTGGCAAGAAAGTGGTTGGAGCCAGACACCTCTACTCCTGCACAGATCCTAGAGAGGGTCGTGATGGATCGCTACCTCCGCGCACTTCCTGCTGATCTGCAACGCTTGGTGGGACAAGGCGACCCTAAGAGTGCCGACGAACTTGTCAGCCTTGTGGAGAGGTTCCAGGCGACCGAGGACTACCTCCGTGATGTTCCTGCAGCACCGTCACCTCCCCGGAGTGCCAGACCTGTGCCTTCAGCTGGTAAGAGACTTCCATCTATTGGGGGAGTGTGGAGGGGTGCTGATAGAGGGAAGAGCGCTCAGGAGGTGTCTCAGGGGCAAAAGACTGGTGGTGGTCCCCGGTGGCTAAGTGGCCCTAAAAAGGACTCCCTGCCAAGGAGACCAGGCCCTATCCAGTGCTGGAGATGCCATGAGACGGGACATATGTCTGCCCATTGCCCTCTTACCACTGAGCCCATGGAGTGTGACGCTAGCCGGCGTCAGTCGCTATTTGCGGAGCAGTCTTTTGTTGCAGTCACTGGACTAGAGACTGAACCACAAGTCTGCAACATTACTGTTAATGACTTCCCTGTTAAGGCGTTGCTGGACTCAGGAAGCCTTGTCACCCTGGTGCATGCCAGCCTGGTGACTGGGGACTTTGTGCCAGCAAGACATATGAGTGTGGTATGCATACATGGCGATACAAAGGTTTACCCTATAGTGCTGGCTAATGTCGGGACTGAACTAGGCGCTGTACAGTATGAAGTGGGTGTGGTTAAAAACCTTATGCATAATGTGATATTGGGGCGTGATTTTCCTTTGTTCTGGGCTCTATGGGGAAAACAACAATCCCCTGAAAGGAGTGAGGAGACCCCTAAGTCTATTGCATTACCCACGGTAAATGATAAAAATGTACAGGATGAAAATGATGCTTTTCCTTTGCAGGTCCTGGCTGGTGAGGAAGAGGCTCCTCCCACTGCGCAGAATGTTCCAGACTTAGAGGTGTCTAGGGATAATTTTGGTACTGCACAATTACAGGACCCCACTCTCAAAAATGCTAGAGAGCAGGTCACTGTTATGAATGGGGTACCTCAGGAGCCAGAAGCTGAGAAAAAATTTCCACATTTTTCTATGACTAATGATCTCTTATATAGAGTCACTAAGATTAATGATGAGGTGGTGGAACAGCTTCTGGTGCCTAAGTCGTACCGGCGTCAGGTACTCGACATGGCCCATAATCATGTCCTTGGGGGCCACTTGGGGACAGATAAAACGCAGGAGAGAGTCCTCCAGAGGTTTTATTGGCCTGCGATTTATGCTGACATAAAAAAATACTGTGAGTCGTGCCCCACATGTCAGCTTAGCGCTCCAGTGTCGCATTTTCGCAGTCCTTTGGTCCCACTCCCCATCATAGAGGTACCTTTTGATCGGATCGCAATGGACTTGGTGGGTCCCATTGTAAAGTCGGCTAGGGGACACCAGTACATTCTAGTGGTGTTGGACTACGCGACCCGCTATCCTGAGGCTGTACCCCTAAGAAACACTGCCTCTAAAACCATTGCACGGGAATTGTTTTATATGTTTTCCAGGGTGGGGATCCCCAAGGAAATCTTGACCGACCAAGGTACCCCATTTGTGTCAAAGGTAATGAAAGAGCTATGCAAACTGTTTAAAATCTCACACCTACGAACCTCTGTATATCACCCACAGACGGACGGGTTAGTGGAGAGGTTTAATAAAACCCTGAAACATATGTTAAAAAAGGTGGTGGAAAAGGATGGTCGTGATTGGGATCACTTACTACCTTACCTGATGTTTTCTATTAGGGAAGTACCCCAAGCGTCCACAGGGTTCTCTCCCTTCGAATTAGTCTATGGTCGTCACCCTAGGGGTTTGTTGGATATAGCGAAAGAGACATGGGAAAGTGAGTCCACCCCATACAAGAGTGTTATAGAGCATGTAGCACAAATGCAGGACCGTATAGCCACTGTAATGCCCCTAGTAAGGGAACACCTCCAGAGGGCGCAAGAGGGCCAAAGCAGAATTTACAATCGTTCTGCAAGAATCAGGACATTTAGCCCAGGTGACCGGGTACTCATACTTGTTCCCACGGTAGAAAGCAAATTCTTAGCAAAGTGGCAGGGTCCCTATGAAATTGTAGAGAAGATCAGTGAGGTCAACTACAAGGTACACCAACCAGGTAGAAGGAAGCCTTTTCAAGTTTATCACATAAACTTGATCAAGCCCTGGAAAGACAGGGAATCCTTGGTGGCGACAAATCCTGTTGGTCATCTGTCACCACCAATCCCTCCGGTCAGGATTGGTGATACTCTATCAGTGTCCCAGAAGCAGGAAGCTAAGGAGTTCCTGCAGAGAAATAAAGACAAGTTTTCTGACCTCCCAGGGCGTACGCATCTCATTAGTCATCATATTGAAACTGAGCCTAGAAGCAGAGTAAACCTTAAGCCCTATAGGATACCAGAAGCACGGAGGGAGGCGGTATCATCCGAGGTAAAACGTATGCTTGACCTAGGAGTCATTGAGGTGTCCCAGAGCGAGTGGTCCAGCCCGATTGTGTTAATCCCAAAGCCCAATGGAACTTGGAGGTTCTGTAATGATTTTAGAAAGTTAAATGAGATCTCCAAGTTCGATGCCTACCCCATGCCCAGGGTAGATGAGTTGATAGAAAGGATGGGTAATGCCAGGTACATAACTACCCTCGATCTAACTAAGGGCTACTGGCAGATCCCACTCACTCCTAAGGCTAGAGAGAAGACTGCATTCTCCACCCCTGATGGGCTCTTCCAATATGTAGTAATGCCATTCGGGTTACATGGAGCCCCTGCCACTTTTCAGAGGTTGATGGACTTGATCCTGCGACCACATCGGGACTACTCTGCTGCCTACCTCGATGATGTGGTCATTTTTAGCCCTGATTGGGAAAGTCACCTCTGTAAGGTCCAGGCGGTGTTAGATGCCATAAGTGATGCGGGGTTAACCATCAATGCAGAGAAGTGTGCACTAGCCTTAGAGGAGGCCAAATACCTGGGATACATTATTGGGAGGGGGTTAGTGAAACCACAACTAAATAAAATTGAGGCAATACAGAATTGGCCCAAACCCCTCACAAAGAAACAGGTCAGAGCTTTCCTGGGTATTACGGGCTATTACCGAAGGTTTGTGCCGAATTTTGCTTCAGTTGCAGCCCCACTAACTGACCTGACAAAGGGTGCGAAGTCCGCAATGGTGACATGGACTCCAGAGGCCGAGAAGGCTTTTCAAAGCCTTAAGTCTGCCCTGTGCCAACAACCTGTGCTAGTTACCCCTGACTTTAGGCGAGAGTTTCTAGTACAGACAGATGCCTCTAACACAGGGTTAGGTGCCGTCCTCTCACAGGTCGTAAATGGCGAGGAGCACCCGGTGATGTACTTAAGTAGGAAGCTATCCCCGGCCGAGAAAAACTATGCCATAGTTAAGCGAGAGTGTCTGGCAGTGAAGTGGGCCCTCGAATCCCTGAAGTACTACTTGCTAGGCAGGAGATTCAAGTTAGTGACAGACCATGCCCCCCTAACATGGATGAAGCTTAACAAAGAAAAAAACGCAAGGGTGACTAGATGGTTTCTGTCCCTACAAAACTTCAATTTCACTGTGGAACACCGGCCAGGGAAATTACAGGCGAATGCTGACGCCCTATCAAGGGTACACTGCCTGTGGGGACAAAACGCTCAGCCCTCCGGTCTGAAGAAGAGGGGGGGGATATGTGGACATGTCACTGGAGATGTGTTCGAGGGGGTGTACATCTCACCTAGGCTGATGCGTAGTGTGAGATGGTAAGTCCAGGAGGGATCTGTTGCTCAGCAGTGCTATGCTGCTGAGTTATTATTTATTTTTACCGGGCCTGGATTTACTGGAATGGTGGATAGGTTGGTAGTGGGATCTGCCATTCCCTCCCCCTCGATCCAGTATGGGTTTTGGGATCAGGTGAGCTCTGATCCCAATCAGCCTGAGAAGGCAAAAGGTGAGCTCAGTGTGCAGGGGAGTCTCTCAGACAGGAGTGAACAGCCTGCATGGTGTGTTCGCTGGGAGCTGGGGCTTATGCACACCCTGCAATATTACCTGCCAAGTGAAGTGACAGAGAGGTAACCTGTTGTATTAGTAAGCGCCCAGACGGGCAGGACTTTTTGTTTTGTTTATTCTCACTGCACGGTGTTGCTGTATTTACGTTGCTGGACCGTTTATGCTACAAATAAACACCAAAGCTGTTTTTAAGTCCAAGTTTGCTGCCTGAACTGTGTCCTAACACACCATCCCCCGGGAAGATCCCTACAGTATAAAAACAGAAAATTTGCATTCGCATTTTGTGCATAATTTACCCTAATTTAGAAATTCACTTTTCACACTTCTACATGGTTGATTGTTACTTAACCCTTTGAGGACCAGGCCCAAAATGACCCAGTGGACCGCGCAAATTTTGATCTTAGTGTTTTCGTTTTTCCCTCCCCCCTTCTAAGAGCTCTAGCACTTTCAGTTTTCTATCTACAGAGCCATATAATGGCTTGTTTTTTTACAGGAATAGTTGTCCTATGTAATGGCATCTTTCATTCTACCATAACATGTGTGATGGAACCCCAAATATATTATTTATGAAGATATAAATTGGTGAAATCGTAAAAAAGAATGCAATATGGTAACTTTTGGGGGGTTCCTGTGTGTACGTAATGTACTATATGGTAAAAGCAACATGATACTATTACTCTATAGGTCAGCCCGAACACAACCACATGCAGGTTACACAGATTCTCTAAAGTTATATATATTTTTTTTAATGAAATCCTTTTTTTTGGCAATTAATTATTAATAAAATGGGCCTATTGTGACGCTTATAGCGGTTTTAGTTTTTCACGTACGGGGCTGTATGAGATGTAATTTTTTCCGCCATGATCTTTAGTTTTTATTAATAGCATATTTGTGAAGATCGGACGTTTTGATCACTTTTTATTAATATTTTTTTTTATATAATGTAACATAAAATCGGTTCTCCGCACACTTTTTCCCCTCTTTTCGTCTACAACGTTCACCGTTCGCAATGACAATTGTCCGATCTATTAAAATATAACAAGCAAGCACGCTACGGTATATTATATGTTTATTTGTTTATTTATTTTTATATGTTTTATTTATATAATGGGATGGGGGGTGATTTCAACTTTTATTGGGGGAGGGGCTTTGGGGTAGTGTATTAGTGTTTTTAACTTTTTTTTTTTACATATTTGAAGTCCCTTTGAGGGACTTTTACATTCAATACTTTGATTTCATACACTGATCATTGCTATGCCATAGGCATAGCATTGATCAGTGTTATCGGCGCTCTGCTGATTGAGCCTGCCTGTGCAGGCTCAGTGCAGCAGATCGCCAATCGGACCGCACAGAGGCAGGTGAGAGACCTCCGGCGGTCCATTTTAAAGATCGGGACCCCCGCAGTCACACTGCCGGGGTCCTGATCGGTAAGTCCCTGTCACTTACACTTAAACGCGCGATTGCTGCAGCGTGTCATTACCGGTGAGGTCCCGGCTGCTGATTGCAGCCGGCCCCCACCTGCTATGAAGCGCTCTGCTCCGGAGCGCGCTTCATAGCCGGAGAAATACCCAGGACGTATAGTTACGCCCTAGGTCGTCTGGGGGCAGACTTCCATGGCGTAACTATACGCCCTGGGTCGTCTAAGGGTTAAAGGCGCTTTACTGTAAAGTTATGAACATGGAATTCATTTCAATAATAACCAGACATGCTGTGATTCAACCAGACTGCTAAAAATAAAGATAAACTAAATAATAAGCATGCATTGTTGGTTGTGCACAGGAAATTTTCAGCAAAATGAAAACAAATTGCTGGTAGTAAGGCATTTGTCACAGTCTGATTACTTGGCAGTCACTGTGGGAGCTCTAATTTGTCAAGCTAGATCAGGAGAACAGGAGACTGTTGCGGCCGGACAATGTTATTTGCATGTTCATTTTATAATAATCAATAAACATAGGTGTATTCAAATGATGTTTCTTTTAATAATTTACCAGACCATGTTGATCTCTGTCTAGCCAAGTCTACAAACCATGATAAGCCTGAGCCTTGTCTTTAATTATGAGAAATATGTGTTTCTTCATCACTTAATCCCAATAGTTGGCTGAGCTATAGGAAAAGGTTTATTTTCTCTGGATGATATTTTATTTCCTTATAGAACACACTTGTTTTTCTTTACATATGAGCAGGCATATAGGGAATGGGATTATGGTAGTTATTTGAAGCAATCCATCAATGGGATATTTCCGTCTTATAAGGTGATTGCATATTTCATCTTGAGAATGGAGATGTGTTGTAGGTTTTTGTCCAGCATATGGCCAGAAGTGACTCCACAACAAACTAACGCTGTGGCCCCTTCACTTTTAGGATTGGTGGAGTTCCCAATGGTCATATCCCACTAATCATAAAGTGATGGCATATCCAAATAAGATGGGAATAAGACTGGAAAAAACTTTTAAACAAGATGTACAGGAGATTTATTGCTGGTGCTCAGGTTTTGCCCTGAGCACCTGTTCTGTCTTGTACATTCTGTTTATTGCATATACAGACCCTATTATACGTAGAGTTATAGGGCTTATCTAGCGTTAGACAATTTTTAATAGCATGCTGCTGTTATGTATGTATGTTATGTAAGCCTATGCTTACCTGCCGTGCTGCCCTGGTGTCTGGTGTGGCGTCTCTTAGTGATTCCGGCAAGGAAAAGGGGGAGGTGCATAATCTAAGACAGGCGTACCGCTGTTGTTGAATCCTCCCCTAAAAGTCTATAAGACTCATATATCAAAAATAATAATAATGATTCAGCTGCCCTCACCTGGTCCTCAAAGAAGCAGCTCATCCTTGCACAGTCAAAGCAATACAGAACATGTACATTATGCCCATTCACTTATCCCTCAAAAACAAAAGGATTGGGCAGTGAAAATCCAAAACAATCAACCCTTCTCTCAACTAACATCTAGGGCAGGGGTCCTCAACTGGCGGACCGCAGTCCGAACCCGGACCGCAGAGGCCAGCTGTCCGGACCCCTGGTCAGACCTCCTAGCCGCCCCGGATCCGGCCCCGATGTGTCCCGCTTCCCGCCGCACTGCCTCCCGCCCCATAGGCGTACTGTCCTTAGGTTGCAGTACGCCTGTGGGGCTGGGGGCAGTGCCGGTCCGGCCCCCGGCTGATGCGCGCTCTCTGGGGATGTCCCAGGGATTCCCCAGCAGAGCGCACATCAGTGACCTCAGTGTACGCTGCCGGCACTTCCCGGAAGTTCAGGCCGGCAGCGTACACTGAGGTCACTGCTGGGGAATCCCCGGGACATCCCCAGAGAGCGCGTATCAGCCGGGGCCGGACCAGGAGGAAAGAAGAAGACAGGTGCGGCGGGGGATCGAGGTGCTAGGTGAGTTGTGTGTTTTTGTTTTTTTCTTGTCTCGGGGTCATGTATAAGGGGAGAGCGCACAGGGGGCTATATACTACTGGGGGAAGCTCACAAAGGGGCTATATACTATGGGGGAGAGATCACAGGGGGCTATATACTACATGGGGAGAGCACAGGGGGCTATATACTACAGGGGGAGAGCACAGGGGGCTATATAACACAGGGGGGTGAGCACAGGGGGCTATATGCTACAGGGGTGAGCACAGGGGGCTGAATGCTACAGGGTGAGAGGTCACAGGGGGGCTATATACTACAGGGGTGAGCACAGGGGGCTATATGCTACAGGGTGAGAGGTCACAGGGGGGCTATATACTACAGGGGTGAGCACAGTGGGCTATATACTACAGGGGGAGAGAGCACAGGGGGGGCTATATACTACTGGGGGAGAGAGCACAGGGGGATTTATACTACTGGGGGAGAGCTCACAGGGGGCTATATACTACTGGGGGAGAGCTCACAGGGAGGCTATATACTACTGGGGGAGCAACAGGGGGGGCTATATACTATTGGGGGAGAGCTCACAGGGGGCTATATACTACTGGGGGAGCAACAGGGGGGCTATATACTACTGGGGGAGCAACAGAGGGGCTACATACTACTGGGGGAAAGCTCACAGGAGGCTATATACTACAGGGGGAGAGGTCACAGGGAGGCTATATACTACTGGGGAGAGAGCACAGGGGGGCTATATACTACTGGGGGAGAGAGCACAGGGGGCTATATACTACTGGGGGAGGGCTCACAGGGAGGCTATATACTACTAGGGGAGCAACAGGGGGGGTTTATATACTACTAGGGCAGTCACCCCCTTTGTACTGGGGGTGGTGAGAAAGAGAAAATGCCAGTTTTCCCGATAATAAGCAGTAATTCTGTATGTAAATAGTTGAACCTTTGTGAAAAGTAACAAACACGTTTCCTACTGATGTTCAGCTTGGACCTTCACCTGACTATAGACCCCGGTAAGTGGACCTTCACGAAAAGTTGTTGAGTACCCCTGATCTAGGGCATTGGGAGTACATTCATAAATGGGCAAAAAATCCTACAACAGTAAATAAGATATACCTGTAAATATATGAGCTGTGTGGCAACCAAGTGCAGTGCCCACTCTAATGCTTTTTGGTGACAAGCCTTTTTCCAAGAGATTGTTGCAGTATGTTTTAAATCAATAAAGTATATACATGTTTAAAACGAATGTACCATAGGTACATCACTTTTTTGTTCTTTACATGAATAGTCCGGTGCCGATGTGGGGATGCCAGTGCAGTGGTCCTTTTTCGGAACCACCGCACTGGTGGCGGGCCGTCTGGCCTTCAGTGTAATGATCTGACCTCCCCTCTGTGACGAGGCCCCATTAGAATCAAACCACTATATCACTGTTAAAGTTGCAGGCATAGTGTTCCATCATGCTAGAGTTATATGCGCGTCATGGTAAAATCTTCTCATATAAGATTTCTGTTTTTGAATTAGAAATTTGAATCTTGTTGTAACTTGAAATATCCAAGCATGCTTCTAACCTGAGGTACAGGAGTTACAAGGGTCCAGGATTCATCTGTGGTTGCTTCCCCTGAGGACTCACTGCCTGGTACAGAAAAGAAAAAAATAATGAAACTAAAAGGTTTCTCAAAGGTTTCATTTGGTTATCAGCAAGAACATTATGGCAAGAACCACTCAATTAAGTAAAGGGAAATGATCATGGAGATCAGTCAGTCTGTAAAACTGCCAGAACGTCAACTCAAAGATGTTCTGTAGGATTAAGATCTGGCTACTGTGAAGGCCAGCAAAAAAAAAAACGGCTACATTTCTAGAATCAATCTATCACTATATGACCTTTGTTGCATGGTGCCACGTCTTGCTTACAGTGTCCTTTTGCCACAAAGTAAACAGCTGCCATGAAGGGATTAACTTGGTCAGCCATAATGCTGATATATTCTTTTCTGCCTAAAGGTTTGTGCACACTACAGATTCTGCAGCTCGCACCCACTTGTGACTGCTGGCGGCTGTGCGAATCTCCGCTGCTCCCATAGACTTCATTCTATAGTTTGCCAGATTCCGCCGCCCGCCCGAAGAATGAACCCGCTCATTCTTTGGGCAGACAGTAGAATCTGGCAAACCTAGTGGAGGAGCGGAGATGTGCATGGCCTGCAGCGTCCACAAGCGAGTGTGAGCTGCGGAATCCGAGGCATGCGCTCCACCGGGATTCAGTAGTATGGACATACCCTAAATGTCCATGAGGTGTTACAATAGGATGAGGATGAGTGGTAGATGAGTTGTTTAAATTTAAAGTGTCACTGTCGTGAATTTTTTTTTTTTTTTTTTTGCAGAAATCAATAGTCCAGGCGATTTTAAGAAACTTTGTAATTGGGTTTATTAGCCGAAAAATGCATTTTTATCATGAAAAAGCAGTTTGAAGCTCTCCCCCCTGTCTTCATTGTTCTCCTATGGAGAGAGCTAAATAAAAGACCAGAACAGGACAACAAAAAGTTAATCTGCAAATACCTCACCCTTTATCTCCTCTGACAGTCACCACTGACCTTTCTGAGCTCTGATTACAGCTGTCACCCAGCTCAGTGCCTCTAATTCTTTGTTCTCTGCTTTCTGCTGTCGCTACCTCCCTCCTTCCCCCCTCCCCTCTCCCTAGAACAGACTGGGTAAGTCTGATGTAACAAGTCACAATTTCCTGATTTTTTTGCAGTGGATGGAAAAGAGGAGGGAGGGGGGGGTCCTGGGAAAAGGCTTTTTAAAGGAAGATAATGGCATATTTGGCTAATAAACCCAATTACAAAGTTTCTTAAAATCGCCTGGACTATTGATTTTTGCAAAAAAAAAAATAAAAAATACGACAGTGACTCTTTAAGTCCATTAGATAATGGTATTTAAATGAATCAGTTCTAACTTAAAGTGTCACTTTCGTTTAAGTACCACTCCCCCCCCAGAAATCAATAGTACAGGCAATTTTAAGTAACTTTGTAATTGGGTTTATTAGCCGAAAAATGCATTTTTATAATGAAAAAGCAGTTTGAAACTCCACCCCCTGTCTTCATGATTGTCTATGGAGAGGGAGATGAGGCACCAAAACAGGACAACAAAGAGTTAATTTACAGCTACATCACTGGGCTATCTTCTCTGATGTCAGCACTGACCTCTCTGACCTCTGAATACCAGCTTCACACAGTGAATGAGAGAGAAAAGGGGGGGGGCTGGGGAAAGTCTTTTTGAATGCAGATAATGTTATATTTGCCTAATAAACCCAATTACAAAGTTTCTGTGATTTCTGCAAAAAACCCTAAACGAAAGGTACACTTTAAAGTAGTTTTTTTCAATGACCCTAATTGATAGCATATTATTAGGATATGTGGGCTCCAACTTCCAGCACCCTCACTAGTCAGCTAACTAAAGGGCTGTAATACTCTGAGGATAGGCCATCAATAGTAAGGCTATGTTCACATTACATAAAAGTACGGCCGTTGTTGCCATCAGCAACAACGGCCGTACTTTGTACGCCTGTGAACACTGTCTACATTTCTATAGAATCACCGCCGGAGCGTATACACATCGTTTACGCTCTGACCGGGATCCCATGCGGACCCGCAAATAACTGACATGTCAGTTTTCTGCGGCCACAATTCAGTGAATTGCTGCCGCAGAAACCCATGTCAGTTCACACAATGAAGCGAGTGGCTCTGGACGCTTGCTTCATTGTGTGCTGTGGGAGGTTCTGATGCGGGCGCGCGCTGATGCGGTACTGCAGTTGATGATCTTGCCAGAGAACACGGAACAGCCAGTCGTTCACGTAGTGTGAACATAGCCTAAAACTCAAACATCTTTTAATCCAGGTCCTAGAAACATTATAAGCTTCAGGGTTTTGTTCAATACAATTCTGTTAAACTTTATTTTGGACTTTAGGTGCATCGTAAACCTTGATCTTTTATTAGTCCTAAAATGCATAGGCTCCTCCCCTTGGTATACCTTTGTCCAAGGTAATAATAATTACTGCTGTTCCTAACACAAAACACATCACAGCAAGAATTGAGATATTCTCCATAAAACAAGCAGTTTTTTGATAGCAATGAAAACCCTCATGCTGAACGTTCTCCATTTCTTGCGACTATCAGCTTCTTAAGTGCTGTCATCACTGAATTATGCTCCACAGCAAGGAGAGAGTAACATTATCAAGAAATGAGCATATATGAAAGGAAAGTACAGGAAAACTGCTGGAGATAAATAATTTAACTCACGGCTTTGTGGAGGCTGTGGCCTAGTTCCATTACAGATTTCGGTCTGCAAAAGAAGAAAATAGTTCACACAGCGTGGTTAGAAGTAAATGATTGCATTATGTGAATATCTGAATGAAGTAACACACTGAGCTATCTACTTGGACACATTTGTCAGACTGTTAGAGGACAATGTACTAACTATTTACAGTTATCCTGACCTACGATGGTCAACAATTTAGGATATATACGAAGGAAAGGAAACAGCTTTGTAAATGTCATTCTTAGGGAAGTGAGAATAGGATGACATGGTCAACTTATATCCGGAGTATTCTTATCTGCTACTTAGCAGCTGGAATCATCAGCTGTAATCATCAACTTAGTACAAGTACTATCTATCTTTCTATCTATCTATCTATCTATCTATCTATCTATCTATCTATCTATCTATCTATCTAATATCTGTTCCCATATATATGAGCTATGGTACCAAATATATGTACTGGACTTGCTTATATCATTGTATCGATGAAGTGGGCTTAGTTCTGTGGTCAGAATATAGTTCTGTTGCTGTATAAATGTACTACCTTTGCTTATGTTATTTTAGTTCTTGGTGGTTCTAATATAGTGTCTATATATGTAATAAGCTTAGTTTTATTATTGTATCAATTTAACAAGCTTGGTTATGTTGTCCAGACCATCAACCTGTTACTATTTAATAGCATACATTAAAAATCTGTGCTTAGTTCTCTTACTGCATCTGAGCATTGAGCTTTATTCTGTTGCCATAACCATGTACTGAGAATGGTCCAGTTATCATATTTATCCATGAGGCTTGGTTCTATTATTACATATTTATGTAGTGAGCTTGTTTATTTTGCCATATTTGTGTAATTAGAATATTTATGTTACATTTGTTTGTGTATCTTAGCACTGATTATTATGTAACTGTGTATTAAACCTATGTACAGTATTTATACCATGTGGAAAAAAGCTATAAAATCAGAGGCTGGAGAGAGGGAGGCCCACACTTTTTTTATATGGCCCATGGCTGATGGTTAATGTAGTCTGCCCCTTTAAAGAATATTCTGGACACATAAAAATCCTGAAAACATATATGAGACTGAAGATCATCAAACTATCTAACAGCCACTATAGTTGATGGTATGGTCTCTATACTACTGTCTTTACATGGGTATTCTACTCAAACATAATTTTTCATATGTTGCTGCCCAATTAATTCCATACTTGTTCTTATTTATTCAGTCTCCTTCTACCAGTTCTGAGCTTCTGCTTTCTGCTAAAGACACAAAAAACTGTGTTTAAACTTTTCTTTCCATCTCCCCCCCCTTTTCCCCCAAGACAGCTGATGTAAATAAATTCCTGCAACTTTGTAGCTTCTTTGTTTTGCTGGGAGAGTTACTCTGAGGTCAAGTTGCTGCTTAACTCACTGCCATTAATCGTCCCAGCATTACTAAGAAGCTACAAAGTTGCAGATAGGGACCTATTTACATCAGCCTCTCAGAAAGGGGGTGGGGAGAAGAGAGAATAGCTCACACACTTTTTGTCATGTCTTCAGCAGAAAGCAGCAGCTCAGAACTTGTTGAAGGAGACTAAATAGATAAAAACAAGTATGGAATAAATTTAGTCTCACCATGGGCAGCAACATATGAAAAGTCATGATTGAGTGGAATACCCCTTTAATAGGTATAGTACGTGATATTTCCAATGTTGTACTTTTTTTTTTTACCTGTTCATATTTTCTCATATTCAAAATGTGCCACCTTGTTTATGACTTGTCACTGCGTTTTTATAAAAACAGAATTTGAAAAATGTTCTGAAGACGTAAAAAGGTAAAAGATAATGTTCACTATTAACACATGCAACTGCTTTGGTCAGTATGGGCTCATATTTATCTACACTTTTAGGAGAAATGCCCTGGATGTAATTTTAACTCATGAGGTGTGAACCATGTACATTCACTTTTTAGCAGGGAACGTACCCCATGCCTTTGATATGCCTAATGAAGTTTATTACATAATCACATCACATCTCGGTGTTTGAGCTTTATGAAATAATTCGTCTCCAGAGGTCTGTCACTTCATGCATCTGACCTTTCTGTTTAATAAAAAACAAGAATGTGGAAATTAGCACCCATGTGGGGTCCGTGCCCTGGTATTTAAAACATGGAAACCAAAGGAGGGAGGGGAAGAGAATAAAAGCTTAATTGGAAATGTTGGCTTTTATATTTAACCCTCTCGTCTCCACGGTTCAGCGCAAAGTAGCGGAAAAGACATAAATAATTAGTTTGACTTAATACTATGCCCCTAATAGAGACTTTTTATAAAAAAATACTGTATACTATTAAAGTGCAATGTTAATATTTCCTTTTTTCTTCAAGGTAATTTAAAACAATAGGCAAAGAAAATATGATGGGAATTCCCACTGTACTTTTAGGAACACTTTTTTTCTTTCACAAATATTATATGGCACATACATATTTGTTAGTTCCTTTGAGGAGTAAATATCAACAGTGAAGATTGAACATAGAAAGCTGGAAGCACGTATGAAGCATCAAGTTGCAATCTTTATCCCTTTTCAGACACCTTGATATTCAGCTTGTAGCCTGCTCCTATCTTCAGACTTTTATCATGTGGGTGAGTCCCTCCCAGTAATACATGCTGGATGAGGGCTTAGTGTGTCCAGGATATTGCTGCCTAGTCTGTTTTTAAAGCCCCAGAGAATTATTTTCTCTCTTGTGCCGACAGACCTTGATGCTGAGGAGTTTATGATTCGCCAATTTTCGGGTCTGCAATGAATTTCCTCCTTTCTCTGTGGGTCAGATAGGAGGATACTTGTTCTCCTTAATGAGAGCCCGCAGTAAAAAGATACAGTATGTGGAGACTTAAAGGCCATTTATGTTCCACTGGAAATTCTGGGAAGAAAGGATTTGCATTTAGCTCCCACACTACTTTGGCAAAGTGGTTTCACAATTCTGTGTTTCGCTCCATCTAGAAGTCTTAGAACATTGACTGGGTAATTATTCCAAGCCACTTGTACAGGAAACAGCAAAACCGCACTGTATAATCCACTAAATTCTCACTTCAGGACTTCCACTGCGTCCCACTTAATACACCATATTCAGAATAATAGTGAGAAAAACTTGGTGTTTGCACTCCGGTATCTTAGCACCTCCGGATAGCTGTCCTTCATGTATCCGGACTCTTTAAAGAAAGGAATCCTCGAACTCTGATCATAGATCCATATGTAGACGTACTTTTTTCAGGGTGCTGGTACAAAAATAGCTCACAAGGCTGTAACATTCACCCAGCGTCCACCTGTTGTCCTGCGGACGTTTCGGAGGATAAGCTCCTCCTTCCTCAATTATACCAAGCCAAAAATCTCTCCAAAAGTAAATACTACCCTCTTTGGTGCAGAACAGGATGTCGGCTGGCTAGTGAGAGACCTTTCAATGCGGGTCAAAGGGATACTAATTTTTCTTAAGAACAGTCCACCATAAGGATGTGTAGAGCCTTAAAGCCTTAAGCCTTAAAGCCCGTTTCTGCTCCAGTGGGAATTCTGGGACACTAATACATAGCTTACATGTGCCATTCTTTCTCTTGTGCTTTCTTGCTAACTGCAACATGTATGATCTGCTTCTGTTGTACTTGTGTAATCTGTGCTGGATAGGATAACATACAGTACAGGCATCAGATGCCCAATCCCCAACTTAAAGTCCCCATATACTTCATATTTCTGTCAGCTGAACCTGCCACTCACGTAAACGGAAATCAATGTCTGACCTCTTTGTTCTCAGTGACAAATAAACCTCCACCAGAGTAAGGTAAGGCTTATTCCTCCCCACAGGAATTGGGAGGACGGGAAAGATAATTTTAGGCTCAACAATCCTTCGACCAACAGTTATTGAGTGAGTCTGTGGGATTATTGAACACTGACCTAATTCCATCCATCCCTTGGAAAGAGTTGGAACATTAACTGCAAGCCAAACTTGTTCAATAGCAAAGCACGACCTCATAAATTTTCTTCTGATTGAATAGGCATAAAATTCCTACAGACAATCTTGAAAATACTTCAAATTCTTATAGAACATCCACAGAGGATTGGATAAAATTAGTGTTGCCAAAGAGGGTCAACTCCAGTGGTTTTTGAATAATATGTCCAAAAAGCACAAGATATGTAATAGGGGCCCGCATGTCTCTGTACATGTCTCAATATGACGCATCATGCCTGGTGCAATCTGTGCCATTTTTGTAAACACAAAAATAAACAGCAAAACAGCACAGAAGATGTCTCTGCTTAGCTTCCTAAGGCAGAGAATGGCCCAAAGGCAGGAGAATGCTCGGAGAGTGATTAATCACATGTAGTCAGACGTCTGCAAAATGCACAGCTGGGAAATCACAGCAAAACGTCCCAAGTCCATCCACTAAACCTGAACAGAGGGAATTATCCAAGCACAAAACATTATATACACAGTCCACACAGAATCCAAAACTCCATCTAACATTACTTTTCACATAAATCATTCCTAAAACCATTTCATAAAGATTTTATCACGTAAATTAACTACTGTCAGTGGTCGTCACCCCACAGTTTTTAGCCATGTGTCAGCTGATATTGAATGGAACATATGTGTAAACATACAAATATTAACCATTATTTTATTTATTATTGACATTTGCTGGATGTTTGGGGTTGTTTCCTGGGGGCAAAAAAAAAAACAACGGAGCCCCTCAAATGCCTTCCTTATGAGAGACATCTTACGCTTTATTCTCACACTCTGTAATCCATTGACTATGCGGAGCGCGAAGCTGCGCAGTGGACTGCGCAGCCTTCATGTATTAATGTTTTGCCAGGAGAGCATTTAACTTTTTAAATCTTCTCTGAACTTTACTGACACAGCTACACAGCTGTAGCGGTACAGTCCCGCAAAGATTTAAACATCATATTGATGAAAGGTGGAATCTGATTGGTTGCTAGAGGCAACTGAGACAGTTTCACTTTGCACCATGTTTGATAAATCTCCCCCCATATGTTTTAAACCTTTGTGCTGGTGCAACAAATGAACACATAAAGTGCTTTTGTGTCATAAGACACTTTATGGCTGAGATAGAGAACATCTTACCTGCTGGCATTTTCTGGAGGTAGGGGGTTGTGCTATTGATACAGTCTCTTGGGGCACCATCCAGCTGTCTACATGCTGGAACCTCCGGTTTAGATGACTTGCCAGCTTCTCATCAGGGGTCAACGCGCAGGTTCTCATATCATCCATCTAAGGCCACGTGAGAAACAAGATTGATTAAAGGATTGGCTGCAGGTATTGTCAGGTCGAGAAAAGACAATGCAGGATTCTTACAATTAAATCAAGAGAAAATTCACTGGTCAAAGCCACTGTGGATTTGGTTTTGGATGCAATAAAGTGGTAACTATCTAATTTTCTGAGGCTAATGTTACACTAAGGTATTAAACTAAAGGACAAAGTGACAGCGCTGTAAAATGTTGTGTCCAGATCAATTGACAATGACAGGTTAGGATACAGCATGTAATATTTACAAGAGGGACTATCGGGCATAAGTCTGACACTAATACTGATACCTGGAATAAGGTCATTTATAGAATGCAATTCACATCCAGCTAATCGTCATCCATTAGGCTGGAATAAATACCTATTATCACATAGGATCATTGACTTTCATTTGTATTTTTTACTGTTTAAAGGACATGCGTCCCCTACATTTTCTTTTACTGATTAGAGACAGATATTAAAAGTTGTTCTTTTATTCTAATCTGTTTCTATTTTCTGACTGTAACATTTTTTATTTCACTTTTTGTACATTGTTATGGGGCTGCCATCTTGCCTAGGCTTAATAGCGTTTAGTGACATGCTTTACAGCAAGACTCATGGACATAGTTGACAATAGACAGAGTGTGTCCCCTTGAGATGAATGTAAAACATTTCTGATTATGCCCTGTGACCTGTGAAGAGGTCATTCCACAGGGAGCTTCTCTATCTACTGGTGTCACAAGTCACTGCAATGCTGTACAGATAACTTTACAGCAGCCTCTCCTGATCATCACAGACACAACAGGAAGTCTCAGCTTAGTTTAAGCCCCAGTGGCGAGAATGAAAATTGCAAGATTTCAGGATTTTATATTATAGATAGAAATTATAGATAGAAATATGAAAAATTTAAGTGGCACCAAATTTACTTTAAAAATGTGTTTACCATAAATAGGACTTAATAAAAAATAATAGGATTTTTTCTGATGACACATTTACTTTAAATTAAAACTCTTTAGATTTAAACTCCCTTTAAATTAGAACTCCAAATGGAATAATGCACCCAGATACAAATTAAAAACGCTGCAGGGTTCACGATCGCTAAATGACCGGATATGCTCTGGTCACTTACACTTAAAAGCCGCGGTCGCAGCATTTAAGGGGTTAATGGCAGGCTGCTGTGGCATCGGGGGCGGCCCACCCTGAGCTTGCTTCAGAGCGCGCTCCTCAGCAGGGCGTACATGTACACCCTGATGCGCGAAGTCTCAGGCGGTGGGGGCGCACATGTACGCCCGCCGTCCTTAAGGGGTTAAAGAATCAATACTTACCCATCTCTTCCCCTGCAGCGACGCATCACCAACATCCCTTGCCACCAGGCTCCAGTCTCTCACAGGTTCCAGTGTCATCACGACCTGATGGGAAGGCCCCACTCAGCCAGTCAGTGGTGTGTGGGGTGTCCCACCGCAGTCAGTCCCTGCTCCTGAGCCAGGTTGTGATGTTGCAGGAGGCCGCCAGGGGTCTGTGAGTGGTGATGCAGTGCTGTGGGGGTATGGGGATGGTTAAGTATTTATTTTTTATTATATCCACACACACACACCCTTACACACACATTCCCTATTGCCTGTAATGTATTTTATTTTGTTATGGACAGACTTCTCCATTAATAGCAGGTCTATGTAATCCTTTAGTAAGCAACTATTATTGGCTTAATTACTATTTTATTAGTAAAATATTATTATTATTATTATTATTATTATTATTATTATTATTATTATTATTATTATTATTTATATATTATTTTTTTTTATTGTTTGTAGGCCTGCCATATGCACTGCTGGGATATTAGATCTAATACAACTGTAATCTGCTTACTAAATATTGTGGGGTCTTACCTGGTATAAACCTCTATGTGTTTTGTCAGTACTTTGAACTCTTTTATCTAGAATTGAAAACTTCTTTCTTGGTTCACAGCTGAAATATAAAAATCCAGATATCATCCAAGCAAGTCAAGAGCTGTTACTATGGGTATGACCTATGTTTTATAGTATAAGTACAGAGAATTATGCACATAACCATCCACACAGTGGAGTGAGTCTGGCTTCTGATGGTTGCAGACTGGATTGTATTATTTGCCATTGAATGATTCTTTGTTACAGATTGTATCAGGGTGTTTTTCCCCATGTCAGTACACATCATGTATGGGGGTTTTTTTCAGCAAATTACAGCAATTTTTACAGTATTTTTCTCCAAATGTTAATTATGGGGGATGTGGGTTACAAACATAAGTTTACAGCTTTTGTTTCCAATATGGCACACTACCAGTGCATAATGGCACATGTGAATGCAGCCAACATTGTGGAATTGGCTGTTGTATACTGTATGAACTGCTGCAAATGTTGAGGTATAATGTGCCCTTGGAAAGGGAATGGTATTTGTCACATAGGAAGAGATTTTTACTGTGTGACAAGAACCTATAATAACCTGGCATAGAGGGAGGGAAGGGGAGTACACTCTGGTTATTGGGCAAAACCTCTGACAGCTTAGCTGAACACTTCACAGAAAGAAAGCAAGACAGCAAGATATTCATATACCAGATGATTATACAGTAACTGGATGAAAGGTTACACATAAAGATTACAAATCAATAAAGAGGTCAAAAAGAAATTCCAGACAATTTCAGCTCTGAAGCCTGCAAAACTGTGCAATGTCCCACTAGAAAGCCTGCAGGGCATATTGGCGGAATATTTTATACTATTGCAGTTTTAAGGCCATGTTCACACACATTAAAAAAAAAAAGTAAGTTTTCCCTATTTAATAATGTGCTCCATTTAAGTCTAGGATGAGCTAGCAGTCAGTATACACACAGCCCGTAAAACGGCCATAATTTAGTATAAGTATAAAAATTAATGTCCATTCTTATTAATTATGACCTGTTTTTAAATAGAAAAAAATTATTTTTGATGGCCTTAGCATATTTTCAAAAAATTGCCATATTTCAAATGAATAAAAAAAATTAATTGCCCCTCCCAAAATAAGTCACGGGATGAATGTGGCCAACTCAAAAATAGGGAGAATTTATGGCTGTAATTTGAAACCGACTGTAAAAGCCAACCCACCCCCTCAAACGAGACTCTTAGTACAATCTAGTGCATCCCTCTAAACACAGCACAGCCTTCCCTTGGGAAAGGGTCTGCAGAATAACTCTTAGGTCACATGGGGACTAACCTAGATCCTGTGAAGAACTCTTTTCTCTCCTTGTCGTTTCCTGATGAGGGACTAGTGTAAAGTAAGGAGAAAGAGGGAATTTTGTACATGTTCCAGTTAGCTTCACCCTTGGACTTTCCAAACCAAGCCTATGGCCAAGTAGTTCCAAGCTACAAATTTTCAAGAAGCCTGTACCCAGCAGTAGACATTGCAGCTAGAAACATGAATAAAAACCTTCTAGGACTAACTGGGAGGCAACCATATATTCACCTCAGGAAAGAGAGAGGCAAGGGTCTAGTGACACAGTGTAGGCTACAGCAAAGATTGCATGCTCTAGAGACCCTAGTATGTAACTCACTTCAGAAAGGTAACCCCTGCAACAGCCATACCGTTTGGGTATCTCCACCATGAGGCCAGACTTTGTTTACATCACCATGGCAATATGTATCCCCTGAGGAGTTCCCTGTTGGGAACGAAATGCACAGGGTGTTACCAGCTGTTTGGCAGCCACCATTCAGTAAGGGTATTATAGGGAAAAGGTGGAGAGGCATAGTGGTGGAGTCTAGTATTACTAGGCTACTAGGCTACTGTTAGCAGAGACCAGCAGCCACTTAAGGGACTTTTTTTTTTTTTACCTCCAGCAGCGAATGTTGTATCATAAAGTATCAACTGCACTCCAATATGTGAACACTAACCAGAAGGTTTTGTTGAAAAAGCAAAGATTTTGACCAAAGCAGTAAAAACTGTAACTTATCCCTTAAGTTAGCCATGTTTGATCATTTAAGTAGCAGGACAGCTGTTTTTATATATATATATATATATATATATATATATATATATATATATATATATACATATATATATATTTATATATGTAAAGTAATTTGTAGTGCAGCACTCCTTTATCCAAAACGTTTTTGGTGCCAACCAGTAAACACCTTTGTGACCATGGGTGCTTGAATATACAAAAATAGAAAATCACTGTGGCACTCTGAATGAAGTGAAAAAAATCTGTGGTTTATTTGCCCACCGCGGTTGTGGGCAAATAAACCACAGATTTTTTTCACTTCATTCAGAGTGCCACAGTGATTTTCTATTTTTGTATATATACACATATATATGTATATATATATATATATATATATATATATATATATATATATATTTATTTGTGTGGTTCATGTTTTTGTGGGTTTACTGTAATGAGTCCGAATTGGGTTTTGAAAAGTTAATACAAGTTATATTTCCAATACTTCCTCAGCAAATATCATTCTAAAATATTGTGAAGTATCTTTTTTGGTCATTGTTGTAAGCCAGACACTTTACAGGATGTTCCACGGCAAAAATATTTCCACTAAGGTCCCTCTTATTGTGCGTTTACACAGAAAGATTTATCTGACAGATTTTGGAAGCCAAAGCCAGGAATGGATTTAAAAAGAGGATAGATTCCAGTCTTTCCTTTATGACCTGATCCCTGTTTATAGTCTGTTCCTGGTTTTGGCTTCAAAGATCTGTCAGATAAATTTGTCTGTGTAAACGCACCATTACACAGAGCAATAATGGACCGAATCAGGCTGATATTACTCTATGTACTCTATGTAATAAAGACAATGACCAGCCGAAGAGCCAATCATTGACTGATTGTCTATTGGCAAATTTAAAATAATTGGCAGCTGACCACACATCACTACATATAATAGGTAGCGTAGCTGACGGCTGATAATTGTGTGTATAAAATAAAAAAGCTATTACCTATCCACGCTCCCCCAGTGTCTTCCAGCCTTGTCTTTAGGATCCCCTGATCACTTCCATTCTTGTCTCTGAAGTGACAGGCAGCTCAGCCAATCACTGGCAGAGACAGGACAGAATTGTGGCCACTGATTGGCTGAGCGGCCTGTCACGTGAAAGCAGCAGCTGAGGACACAGGGAAACATGATCAGGTAAAGTATATATTATTATTTTACTCCAAAGCAAGGGCTGCACGGATATTGCTGACAATGTCTGTGCAGTCATTGCTACCCTAAAATCGAGCTGCGTAATAGGCTCTGTAAGGCCGATCTAGTAGATCAGTACTCACTTATCGGGGATATCAGGCTGTGTAATACATTTCTAACACTAACTGTGCAGTCTGCTCACCAAAATGATGGACTACACACTGATCAGCAGGATTTAAGAAAGGAGAATATAGGACGTACCTGAAAGTAGATTCTTGTTGGTAGATTACGTAAGACTTTTCTAAAGCCTTGATAAAGACTCAGCTAATTTTTGCGCCAGTCAAAGTTTTGCCATGCTTGCATAAAATGAAGGCAGATTCGTAAGGATGCTGGAATGTTTGTTTTTCCCTACATGACTGTTAAAGAGTTTAGGAACCAATCTTATGTGTCCCCTTGCATCCTCATTGGAGTAAGTAGTAAGACCTATTTTAGGGTTGTGAATTCTACTATGTACCGTTTCTCCATCGCAAAGAGAATCAGTTATGGTTCCCAGATGAACAATCTGGGTGGTTCCACTAAGACATGGTTGTAGAGAAGAAAGGAAAATTGCAACCTCACCTTCTTACAAGCGACTATAGTGTCCTTTAAAGGACAACTCCCACAAAAATTTTTTTTTGCTCATTTAACACACATTACAAAGTTATATAACTTTGTAATGTGGTTAAATACCCGGCCTGGCCCCCTTCCCCCACTTTCGGACCCCCGACCCCCCACCCCGGAAGTTAAGGAATGTATACATTACCTATTACGATCGTCACGGTCCTCTTCTCCGGGGCGGCATCTGGTGACGACGACGTCAGAGCCGAGGGGCGGTCCGGGTCTTCTTCCTCCTCGGCGTCTTCATGCAAAGTGAATGGGGATGAAAAGGCTGCTGGTGCACATGCGCACCAGCAGCCTTTTCATTGGCTGGAGCGCATCACATGGCTTCCAGCTTGCTCAGCCCTGATTGGCTGAGCTTGCTGGAAGCCATGTGATGCGCTCCAGCCAATGAAAAGGCTGCCGGTGCGCAAGCGCACTGGCAGCCTTTTCCATCCCCTGGACCCGGAAGTTGGAGACATCGCTGGATGGCGGAAGGCGGCGACGGAGAGGCGGACGGCGGGCGAATCGAGTGGCGATCGTCACCGGAGAGATGGTGAGTATGGTGTCTGTGTGTGTCTGTGTTTTTTTTTTTTTTTTGGGGTCCCGCGGGAGTTGTCCTTTAACATTACTGATGGTAAATGTCAGAGCTTTGGAGCTTTTGGAAACAGAACTGCTAAATCACACAACTCTAATACTGCCTCTGAAGCCCTGGTCAAGGAGCATCAGATCAGTGTAAACAGTCAATGACATGAAAAAGAGGAAAACCAGGCCGTTCGCTCCCTCCTGTGCAATTCCCTCCTATGTAACTTTAGTTTACAAATGAAAAGCATTATATTAAGGTGGTATTATTCCTATAGAGAAGAGTAGTGACTAATGTTACTTTGAATTTATTACATTCTTGTAGGATTTTTTGGATACATGGGGAGTGATTTAAGTTGCATGGTGTGCATGGGGAAAAATTTATTTCAGAAAAAATAGGTTTGTGTTTCTGTGTCAGGACATAGACGCTTTCGTTGCTTCTCACTGTTCAGATCCACATCTATTTGACTTGTTGTAAAATGAGATTTTAATTCTATCAATTAACACATTTCCTATCCTTCTACAGAGCACTTTGTAAATTACAATATTTAATGCTCAGGAAAGTTCAGGGATTTTCAGCTACTAGTCTATTCATATATTCTCATTATAACCCTTCTCTCCTCATATTGCTAATTACATCATTAGCTGGGCCCAACTCTGCAACCCAAGCATCACCTCAACCATTTATTGTATGAGAGGGCAAGGTGCAGATAACACAGTACACATCAAAGTAGAGGCTGGAGCACACTGATGAATCATAGTGATGATACTGGAGTACAGACCAGATCCACAAATCTAAATGTGTAACCTGATGAAGCAGCTAAGAGAACTCCCTTCAAAGCCATTTTCACATTTGATTCCCCATGGGCACTGTGAGTGAATACAAAATTAATAAGTGTTCCCATCATTTGCTCTTGTCCCACCAAACAACACTTATTTCTACTTCCGTATTCACTATAAAGGCTTATTTGATTTATGGTAGCTTTGACTGTAAAAGGTCAGGACTTACAAGGAAGACAGAAAAAAGAGGAGATGGACTAGACTCTTGATGAGGATTTACAGTGTGCGGCAGGGAGATCAGGAGGCAGTGCCATTTCCCACTACAGAAAGGGTCAATGTAGATGAAAGAAACATAATGCAGATTTCCTTATAAAAGTGACACGTCTAACATGTTTATTTTATGATGTACAATTTTAAGTTCTTGCCTTCTAATTTAACTTTATAGTAATTGGTAGAAGTATCGGTAAACTCCGAAAACTGCTGCAGCACAGAATTCACCATTCAATCTAGTATATAGTTTCACCAATAAATGACACTCACTGATGACCTTCATCCTATTATTTAGCTGTACCTTTACCAGCCCTTCCCTTTGCTACAGATAAATATAAAGTGGTTTTGTTTGCCTCTTAAGACCACTATTATAAGTAAGACACCTGTGAAAAGAAGCACCAAAAAGCAAAGAAAATGGGGAGTGATCTCCTTTCAGAATCATCTATATTGCACATAAATGTAGATCATAACGTATCTACTCACTTCTCGGAAGGTAGATGGACCTACTCCCCCCTTAAGGTAACTGTTTTTCAGTGAAGTCCGGCCACATCTAAGAGACGAGAATTCCGGGCAACGGGGTGGGGGGGTGGGGGGATTCGGGGGTGAGAGTAGGTCCATCGCCCCTCCGAGAAGTGAGGAGATACGTTATGGTCTACATTTATGTGCAATATAGCTAGGTCTCAAAGGAGATCGCTCCCCTTTTTTCTTTGCTTTTTGTTGCTTCTTTTCACATACTCGGGCTGGAGCGGTAAGCGGTGTCCGGAGGGTGTAGCGATCCCGGCTGAATCTGTTGAGAGCAAGTGGTGGGCGTTGTGCTTTAGTGAATGGTGGTGATCACCACTCACCAAGTGTAAGTGCTTGAAACCCGTATAAATATATATATACCTAAATTTCTTAGCAAGAATCTCGCTGCTCCGGAAGTATTTTGATTATTTAGACCAGTGCTTCTCAATTCCAGTCCTCAGGCCTCACCAACAGGTCATGTTTTGAGGATTTCCTTAGTATTTCACAGGTGATATAATTATACTCAGTGCATCAGGTATGATCACATGTGTTCTTTGTATGGGAAATCTTTAAAACATGACCTGTTGGTGAGGCCTGAGGATTGGAATTGAGAAGCACTGGTTTAGAAGTAAGACACCTGTAACTATAACAAAGGAACATTCTTTATAACTAGAGAAATGAAGGTTTCTAAACCAACATAAATCGGGTCATACACAGTAAGAGCAGTACAATTATTGAACTCTCTGTAAAAAGTTGTCATGGAGAACTCACTGTAAGGGTGCCTTCACATGTAGTGAATTGCAGCGAAATTCACGCTGCGAGATCGCAGCAAAATCCGCTGAGATTCCAGGCACTGTCATTTTGAATAGGATTACACACTTGCAGCAGGATTTTCATTCTGCTGTGAGTATGTAAACGCTCACCCCCTTAACCCGCAGCAGCCCGGTGAATACTTTACAAATCCGCACTCCGGCTTGCTTCTGTGGCTCCCGACTCCCTGACGTCTCACTCAGCCAATCAGTACACTGTCCTGCTGCAGCCACTGATTGGTTCTGCAGGACGTCAGGGAGTCGGGAGCCACAGAAGGAGGCCAGGGCATGGACCAGGTAATGTATGCATCGGGCCCCTGCTGGTTAAGGGGGGCAATTCACTATTACCTGTGAAGGCATCCTAAGGGTTCTGGACTTAAAAATATATAAGCATACACCACAGACCACTACTTTTAGAGCAGAGTGGTGGTCAGCAGGGCCGGCGTCAGCACCCGGCTGACTAGGGCAAATGCCGGGGCCCACAGCTCCTCTAGGGGCCCAGTCCCGTTTGCTACTACATTTTTTTGTTAGTAAAAAAAGAAAAAAAAGTGTAGTAACAAAGGGGACTGGGCCCCTAGAGGCCACATGTGACAGTTAGGGGCCCACCGATACATACTGGGGTCCCCGGGCACCTGTCTTCCTTCACAAATCTTCCCTACAGCCGAGTAGGAAAGGACCTTTGAGTGTGAAGGACCTTTGATGATGTCACGGGTCATGTGATCGGACACATGACCTGATAGAGGGCAGCACGGTAGGCTCTGCAAACTAAGTGTTCTGTATGTGCTGGGCTTCTAGTTGTTTTGTGTATAGAGGTCCTGCTGTAACATATATATCTTTTACAGCAGGATATATATATATAAATATATATATATATATATACATATATTACAGCAGGACCTCTATACACAAAACAACTAGATATCTGTATCTCTCTCTCTCTCTCTCTCTCTCTCTCTCTCATGAACATGGTGAGACCTCTAGTTCTCCTATATACAGGTCCTGCAGTGATATTCAGTGTGTGTGTGTGTGTGTGTGTGTGTGTGTGTGTATATATATATATATATATATATATATATATATATATACTGTATATCACTGCAGGGCTTATATATAGGAGAACTAGAAGTCTCACCATGTTCATATATATATATATATATATATATATATATATATATCATGCTGGTGCTGCTAGCTCTCCTGTATACAGCTCCTGCTGTGTGTGTGTGTGTGTGTGTGTGTGCGTGTGTGCGTATGTATGCATACACACACACACACACACACACACAGCAGGAGCTGTATACAGGAGAACTAGCAGCACCAGCATGATATATATATATATATATATATATATAAATCCTGTGACTGGGTCTGACTCCTCCAGAGTCCTGACTACCACAGAGATCAGGAGATACAGGAGGAGAAAGATATGCAGCAGCCGCATGTTTCTTTTGCTGCAAATCTTTCCTCGCCTGTCTCTCCATGATTTGCTCCTCAAAGGGGCCCGCCGAGGCTCTGTCGCCCAAGGGCCCACAAAAAGCTGGAGCCGGCCCTGGTGGTCAGTAACCTAAACCATGGGAGACAATAGGAGAGAAAGAACAGCATATCAGGAGAAGGAGACAAGTTTGCTATGAATGGAATATATTTGTTAAGATATTTGATGTGCCCTACAAGTATAAATATATTTGCTGAGATGGGAATACAGCTAAGAACTTACATTGTAAGCAAATCCAGGAATTCATAAAGCTGAACTCTTCCACGTTCCACAAAACTTGGCCTTTTCTGCCTCAAATACATGGACAGCTTCTGCGGGGACACTGCAAAGCCACACATCTACAAGAAACAGATCATCCATTAGCATTTATACACATTAGCCACATTTATTCCGCTGTCTCACAAATTGTAATAATATTAACATCCTAGCTACATAATCTACCTGAAATGACAATTTATTTTATTAATTCTTATTAAAATGAATCACATTTTTCTGTCTAGCAAGAAATCAATAGAAGTGCTCAATTTTTCATGTACATAACATATGAGGGTCTTCATTTCACCAATATGTTACAAATTTGAACACAAAAAAATCAATCTTGTGTTTTACTTTACCTTTTCTTTTTTTTTTTTTATTCCAGTTTTAGTACAAATGTCATATTCTGTATAATGCATTGTTCAATATAAACCTCTACTGTTTACTTCCAGAGGATAAGCTTTGTAGTGGGTAAAGTTCTATCCTTCCACCATCAATATATATTTCTCTACATTAATACAACTTTTATTTTCCATGCTGAATACTCATGCACACTGCTTTATTACAGATCTGATATGTACAGATTTATTATATGGAACTCATAGCCTGCTGTGGATCTTGCAGACTCTGAAAGAAAAACCCGACATCAGAGCAGTGTAGACTGTCCTCTTAATGATACATACACTCTAATATCCAAAGACAGTCAGAATGACCTCTAAGCTTACAGTCTAGACCCTGATTACCATATTGGGCATTGAAACTGATAACACTAATAACTAGGGAATGGGGAGGGGACAGTAGAAGAAATATCGGAAGGAAATCAATGCCATTTTCTTTTCATTTTTAAAATTATTTTACAAGGGAAATGGTGGATACAATAAGCAGAAAAAATGGGCTTAGTTCATGAAAATACAAATAATTTTTATTATATATAATAGGTACCAATACATAGAAAAGCTTTTTCCAATACTAAATGAAGTTAAAAAGTATGACCACAATAAAATTAAGTATAAAACAGGTGTCTGTAGTAAAATATATTAACCACAACGTTTTTTCTATATGGGAATATATACATATAAGGTGCTTTAAGTCTCGCAATGCTCTAATACTGCCTCCGTTCCAATAAACACATAGGCTGCAAAGACCAAATGGCCATTATAACTTTTTAGAACATATTGCACCTACCCATAATGTCAGACACCGCACAAGCCGGCTTGTGCAGCTTGTGTATTGGTACCTATTATATATAATAAAAATTATTTGTATTTTCATGAACTAAGCCCATTTTTTCTGCTTATTGTATCCAATTTTTGTGTGGGTAGTTTCAAATGATGCAATGTTCAGATCACCAATATAATACACTGTACTACTAGTATAGTAAGGTGTAATATCCTGTCAGTATAGCGTTGATGGGCAACCCAGCAGGCCTTGCCAGCATCAAAATAGGTAGGCACAAATATATAGAATACCTGGGGGCCTTCATTAGGTCCCCTGCTGCTATAGAAATTCATCTGCATTCCAGCAATTGTGTCATTCTAGAGCTGATAAGTTGACAAAAGCCTAGAAACCACTTATATGCCACATTCACAATTTGACCACAGCATCTAAGGGGTTAAACTACAAGAGTCAAGGGTTTCTCTGCTCTTGATAGTTAGAGAAGGGGCCCTGCTGTGGAGTGTGATCAGCACCCCTGCAACGTAATCATGGGTGTCAGTTGTCAGTCTTGGCAGCCCGAGGCCTTGGCTAGAACTCCATGGCTTCTATCACTAATCTATTGATAAAGCCTGTGTTAAAACACAGGAAAAATGTTTTTCCCCAAATAAAATTTTAAACACACCAACTTTTCCAATTCTGCAAAAAATTTAGAAAAAAAAATCCCACACAATCAACAGCATTTTTGCTTACATCACATCCCAGAAAACACATAATAAAAAAAATTAAATGTACGAAAAATTGCCACTGAGAAAAACAAAACCTCACTAAGCCACTTTTCCTGCTATAACTGTTTCTTTCATTCCATTTCTTTCTCAGTCTGCCTTCCATAGAAATAATTTTTTGCAACAAGTCATACTTTTCAACAAAGCTCCATGCTTTACCGCAAACACTAGGTAATTCCCATTATAAGTTTTATTCCCCTTTAAAAATATGTTTATATTATTACAGTGAAAAATGACAAAAACGGCCCTGTGCAGGCATGAATTAAGCATAAAGCGCAGTTGTCTGCATTGTGTTGTAACGGTATGCATAATTGTACAGAGGAGACAATGTTTGTACAATGTAATTGGTAGAAGCCTGCGGAGTACAGAAGTCAATAAGGAGATCCATGGCTGTGACAGGAGATTGGAGTCAAACTATTCTCCGAGCGACATTTTGTAGAAAACCTTCTGGAATTGTGGATATTAATCATAAGGACTGAGACGTATTATCCAAATGAGTTCATCTGTCTTTGTATGTATCAGTTCCTAGTCTTAGTCCAAGCATAAAGTATCAAATTCTGAAGCAGGGAATGAATTTCCATTTAGATAATCATTATGAGGTCTAAGTGATAATGACTAATGAAATTGTTTAAAGATGAACCTTATACAGTAGCTAATACTATGACTTACAGTACATCCGTATGCCTTCATTAGTCACCTCTACTATACGTCTCATTATTGTTCATTCTGTTTCACCTTTATCTGTTACTTGTAACACCCAGCTCATAATGGATATATTTGACAATCCTTTAAGAATTTGTGAATTTTATTGTGTGACTTTCCCGATCAAATCAATCAAATCAATTAAATCAAATAGAAATGCACTATTTTTCCACAACTCACAGGAGCCACTGCCTTAACACTGTTACCAAACAGGTTTTGAGAAGTAAAAAAGCAGGTTTCCATATAAACTAAAACATAAAAAAAAGCCCCAGAACATCAATGATCAAATTCAATGAAGAAACATTTCATAGTTTGCGTTCAGATTAAGGCCTCGTTCCCACGTTGTAAGACAGGGCCCGTTTTGTGACATGGCCCTTTTATAGAATGCCTGCTGTCTGTGGAGTTTACTCCGGCCGGTACTGCAGTGCCGGACGGATGAACATCACTACTTCACTGAATTGGAATGCGGGCACATTTGGGTGTGCCCGCAATACAAGTAACCATAGCAGACAATGTAAAGTGCGGACGGAGCAGCACTTTACATTGTCTGCACAGTCAATTTTGTGCGGTCGCTTTTCAGGTTTTTTTTGTGTCAGTTTTTTCTACGGAGGTATGGAATCCCGTCCGGAGTTTATACAGTGTGTATAAATTCCGGCCTGGATTTCATAGTAATGAAAGCGATCAGCAGCTGCCATTAAATAATAGGCGTTGTTGCAAACCTTAGCCTAAATGGGTTTTCTGGGCAACAAAAATTCTCCATGGCTCTTTTAGAAATAAACAGGCTATACTCTCCTTTCCTTCTCCCCTATCATTGCTGCTCTAACTCTCCCAGTTCACTTGTGCCCTCAGCTTCTTCCTAGTTTCCAATACTTTACAAGCCAAGACTATGCATTAATTATTTCATCATAGTTAGTGATCAGCTAAATTGGGCATTTCCTGCAAAGTCACATTGCGAAAGGAGCCAGGAGGAAGCCAACAAGATCAGAGAACTGGGATAGTCTTCACGGCAGTGGTGGCTGGCAGGGATCAGGTAAGTGGCTAGTGTGTAAATAACACACAATTTCATGTTTGATTGTCATTTAGAGCCATGATTAAGGGCAAGTATGCCTGAAACATGTCAGCTTTTTAAATGAATATATAAATAAAGTAATTGTTGATTTTATGAGAGTTGGAGATATCCCCTTTTTACTTCAATACGTACGTGTACTGCCTCAAGGTTCGGGGTATTTTCTTGTCTTCCGTGCTCCATTATTGGCAATCAGCCCAAGGAGACTTACTCATCAACATATAAAGGAGTGCTAACCCATTATTGGACTTTTCATAAGTGACAAGTTGTTTTTTATTTTGATTAATTTATTTTTACGATATACTCCGCAATGGGGATAGAATATATTGTTTTACATTGTGTCTGCAGACTGACATTTTTCAATAGACTTTAATTTAGTACATTACTTTGATCTTCATTGACACTTTTGGTATGTTAGCATTTAATTTAATATGTCAATGAGGCGTTTTGGTGCAGTGGAGGCGGGGCTACTGCCCTCAGTGCACCACTCCGCCTCCTCTCATGAATAATTGTTAGGACGTAGTCCCATTCCCGTGCACTGAAATGTCCTATTAGGATATTAAATATACTGTAAATTTTCCAAAAATGGTGCCATGTAGGAAGGTAAGAAAAGAACATATCTGCACGTTAGATGTTTTCAACCTGCTGATAGTTTCCCTTAAAAACATGCTGGGTTTTATACCTATTGTACTGTTGTATTAGGCTTTTATATTTAACCATTTGTATTACACAGGTTTACATAATATTTCCAGAAAAAGAGATAGGCCTTATTCACACATTCTTTAGTTTTGTGCAGATCCACAATTATCACTAATTGATTTCTATAGGGCTATTCACATTATCCTTAGTTTTACAGATTCACAATCAGTATGGTAAAAAAAAAAAAAAAAAAACAGGACATGTCCTAGTACAGACCATAACTGCAGATCGGATTAGTCATCAGAAGTCTATGAGATCTGCGATTTTTTTGCAGACATTATGGATGTGACATTTGTAATGTCCACCAAAAAAAAAAAATAATAGAGTTCTGCAAACGAAATGTACGGACTACAAAATATCACCACATGTGAATGAGGCCTGAAACTTCAAGCTTGCTTGGGCTACAATGGACTGTAATATTTCCATCATTTTGTCTTGTATTTTCACACATAAGCTATTGATGAACCAGTATACTGAAGCCAGGACATAAACAGCAAGACTAGAAATGTCGTCTTTCATTTCCTTTGTTGTCAAGCATGCAGTAAATGTATCCTAGCTTTCCTGAGAGAGTGGATTCGGTAGACACTGTACATGCTTACCGGGAGATTTCCAGCTGATTTTAGTCACCGGATTTAATTATGGAAGTGGAAATGCCTTACAAGCGAATCTGTGGGTTACTTAGCTTGATTAATTATCCTCTCCATAGACAATTACATAGAAACATAGAAGATTGTCAGCAGAAAACTTGGTGCATCTACTCTGCCCTTTTAGTATTTGTTATTATCGTAGGAGAGATGTATGTTTATCCTAGACATGTTTACATACAGTTAGGGTCGTATTCCACGGGCCGAGGAGGGCCCGATCAACGTTGTAAACGAGCGGCGATCTGCTAGATCACCGCTCGTTTACTGGGCCTATTCCGCGGCCCGATGATCGTTGAGCGAGGGCTGCAAGGACATCGGTAATGCAAGGACATCGTTACCGATGTCCTTGCAGCCCTTGCAGCATCATACATTACCTGTCAGGTCTTCTTCTCCGCGCTGTCTTCCTCCCCGGGTCTCGCACGCTCTATCTTCAGAATGGCCGGTCAGCTGACCGGCCAAACTCAGCCAATCACAGGCCGCGGCGGTCCGGGCCTGTGATTAGCTGAGCGCTCTGTCAGCTGACCGGCCATTCTGAAGATAGAGCGCGCAGGACCTGGGAATGAAGACAGCGCCAAGAAGACCTGACAGGTAATGTATGCTGCTGCTGCTGTCAAATCGTCGGTCGCCCGCCGTGCACCGCTATTCAACCGTAGCGATGCGCAGTGGGGGAACAATGATTTTAGGTCTGGCCCTAAATGAATGATCAGCCGATGACACGATCATCGGCTGATCGTTCTCTCTATTTCACCAAACGATAATCGGCCGAATTGGGCCAAATGGGGCCGATCCGGCCGATTATCGTTACTGTGGAATAGGGCCCTTACTGTAGATTTACCTACCTACCCATTCTTCCTGTGAGCTACCAGTGATTGCAGTCCTGTAGACCACTATATTGGTTTGTGTTATCTTAGTTTTACTTCTTATTTGGCCAGTGCCTGTGCTCTTTTTGAGCCACATACATAGACTCCAAAAGTCAGAGGTTGTCTTATACGCCGGGTGTTGTTTTATAGGGCGGTAGCTGAAAATCTTCGGAATTGGACTGGAGAATCTGTGGTTGCCGCATATGGTGGGGAGAGCACAAAGACAGCCACATTCACACTGCATGCAGCGACCGTATGAAGGGCAAAGCAAGTTGCAGGCGTCCGGGATATGGAAAAATGAAATACGGTACAGTGTCCCTGTGCCCAGAAAAACACACCTCTTTCCTCTGTCTGGCCCACCCTTGTAACATATATATATATATATATATATATATATATATATATATATGCGCGCATTATACAACTTTTTACACAATCCTGTTTTATGGAATAGCACAAAGGTCTGCTGTATCAAATACAGCAGAAAAAATGGACCCCTAATATATACCCAAATGGAGACTAGAAAAACTACTTTGCTTCCACTGGGTGATAGGGGTTTATGAAACTGTTTGTCATATGCATTGAGAGATTTCTTAATGCATACAGCAATGTGGTGTGAAAGAAGCCTAATACTTTAGTATTATGATTTTCACTTGATAATACTAAATAATAATCAGCTATGATTGCAGGATAAATTTGCTGCACACTATAAGCCCCTTACAGAAACCAATATGAAAGAAAGACAGTATTGATGCATAGTAACATAGTCCATCAGGTTCAACCTAGGGAAACCAAAACAATCCCTGGATCAACGTATCACCGGAAAGGGGCCTTATTGGACTTAGACCATTACAGCATGGGAGACTTTCCTTTAGGTTTCTCATTTGCACAAAACAACATATTGACAGGGGTGACCTTGTTCAGACGCACTCTTCAAAACATTCTCACCAGGACATGTCCCACTTTTTGAGTAGTGGTTGCTGGGAAGGAAATGCAGTCTCTCAAGCTGACAATAGGAGCCATTTTCAGAGAGCAGCTTTCATACTGGTTCATAGTGGAGGGGGACCCCCTTAATCACATCAATGTGTCAGAATAGTCAGCTTGCTCTTTAGGAATGTATATAGAGTATTCATTCTAAATATATTCTAGGTTATAGAAATATAATTGTTGCTAGAGAAAATAGTCTTTACAGTATCTGTAAAACAGGCATATAGTACATGGTTTTTACATTGTGCAGTAATTGCCAGCCTATACGTATAACCTCCACAATATTTAGCACCTATTTACAGCATTTCTCTCTACTAGAGATACATGTAACACTAGTCTGATCATTGGGTATTTGATTACTAGTGGCTGAAGAAGTTGGATGCAGCCCTAGGAAATCCTGGAAAACATGGACACAGCTTATTGCTGTATCTAACTTAAATTGCCAAACTATCAGACTCTGACTCATTTCTAGTCCCTACATTACTGTGCCTACAGGAACAAGTAGTCCTGCATACATGTGAGCAAAGACTTCACAAGAGGAGGATTTAGTAGCAATGATTTCTGACACCTCCTAATGAGTCACCAGTGCAACCAGGTGGTAGGGAAAGCTAATCTAATGATGGGCTGGTTAGTTAGAGTTAGGAAAAGGGATATTTTTACCACAGTGTATAGAGCTCTAGTAAGACTACATCGGGACTACTGTGTACAGTTCAAAAGAAATCACCTTCAAAAAGATATTGATAAAATAGAAAAGATGCAAATATGGACTCCAAAAGCGGTGGACGGTGTGAAGCATAAAACCTATGAGGAAAGACTTAAAGGGGTATTACCATCTTAATTCATATAGTAATACTACTAGGGCTCAATGTAAATATTTTTGCAAATACATTAATTAACAAAACTCCTGCCTCCTCCTGATATGCCCAGTCTTTCTCTTCTTGAGATAAGAATGCCCTTGTACAAAACTAAATCTGTATAGTCTAAAGAAAATAAGGCAAAGGGGGCACTTGGCACTTGTTTGAAATCTTTTAATGTGTTAAAGGCTTAAAGTGACACTGTCACCCCCTATTTGCATTTTGACTGCTCTCCACAGGTGCAAAGGGTAAATGTTACAGCTTTCATTATTTATTTTATATTATACCTCATGGTGCTTGTTCTGGTAAAAAGTCGTTTTTGTCACCTGTGGATTGGTATATGTGAGTGGGGCCTCGCAGCTTATGTGCCACATCGCTCCGCCCCTAGCGCCACTTAGCCCCGCCCCATCCATGACGTCATCTCCGCATAGCTTTAGGCTGGCCCTTCCAATGGCTGCTGAGGGGGCGGGGCATATGTGGTGATGATGTCACAGATGGGGGCGAGACTAAGTGGCGCTAGAGGTGGGCCGAGGTGGCACATAAGCCGCGAGGCCCCGCCCACATATACCAATCCACAGGTGATAAAAACAACTTTTTACCAGAACAAGCACCATGAGGTGTGATATAAAAGAAGTAATGAAAGCTGTAACATTTACCCTTTACACTTGTGGAGAGCAGTCAAAATGAAAATAGGGGATGACATTGTCACTTTAAATAATGTTCAGGAGTGAAGTGTTTTTAATTAAGAAAAAAAAATTAACACAAGAATAAGGGGCCACAATCTGAAGTTAATTGGGGAAAAGATCAGAAGCAATATGAGAAAATATTACTTTACTGAAAGAGTAGTGAAGGTTTGGAACAAACTTCCAGCAGATGCAACTCCACAGTTACTGAATGAACATATATCTATGCTATGAGAAAGGGCAGACTAGATGGACCAGGTGGTCTTTTTCTGCCAATAAAAGGTTTTCAACTTTTCTATTGAGAGGGAATTTTGGTCATGTAAACACCGTTGTGATAGTCACTTGTGTATATTTATCTGGCTAGTGTTTTTTGTGTTTTTTGGTTTTTTTTTTTTTTTTTTTTCAAATTGTGAAATGTGACCAGACCTTATACAAAGCCTAGACTGCCCTATGAGCACTCAGTAAAATCTTCTATCGCCTTCTTTGATGTTGTGTTTGCTTAATGATTGTAATTAATGTAATCTAGCTGAAAAGATAATGGCTTGTGTCAAATTCTTTCCTACTTTATTTTCATGATTTTGCTCATGAGAGTCAAAATATTATCACTGAGTATATAAACAAGAAACAGGTGGAGTTACTACATGGCCCTGGGTTCTAAATTGGTTTAAATTGTTTCTAATTATAAGTGATGTTAAATTGTGAGTGTTCCTCTCTGAAGAGGGTTACATTTCATTTTCTTAACTTCCATGTGAACTGGTGATGGGAGCGGATATCACACAAAAATAGTCTGTCAGTTATGGTCAATGATAATCTGGCTGTCAATGCAAAGAAGAAATCCATCTGTTTACAGGAACTGACTTCTATTTACAAATCATTAACCCTGTATGTATGTATTAACATATTAATCAATGTAGCCAGTGGTCTGCACATCCAGCTTGCTGACCAGCCAATGATGCTGTAGTTTTACTACAAAGTATTATTATGTTCTTGGATTGCAGAGAGAAATTTGAAACTGGAGTGACTTTTGTACCTAACAAATATGGTTGTCTATATGACTTTGGTTCCACCAGTATGCCTTTCTTTATTTTGTGTATAGTAAAGGGGTAGTTTACAAAAAAAAAATCCCCCCAAAATGCCAGAGATTTGTAATTAATTTCTATTAAAAAATCTCAAGTCTTCCAGCTGCTGTGTGTCCTGCAGAAAGCGGTATTCTTTCCAGTCTGGAGATCAGGAGAGGTTTTCTATGGGGATTTGCTACTGCTATGGACAGTTCCTGACATGGACAGAGGTGGCAGCAGAGAGCACTGTGTCAGAAAGGTAAAAATACACAACTTTCTGCAGGACATACCGCAGTACTGGAAGATTTGAGAATTTTTAACAGAAGTAAATTACAAATCTCTGGTACTTGCTGGGACCAGTTGATTCGAAGGAATTTTTTTTGTGAACTACCCCTTTAATCCTGTAGCACAACATTGGATTGAGTTAAAGGGTCTGTCTTTTGAAGATAATGAAGCTGGCTGACAAATTAGGTGACTATTGTTGATCCAGCCTCTGATCCACTGATACTGCTTTATAGAGGGGTGCCACAAGCAGGTGACTTCATTCTAAAAGCTTCATGTTAGAGTTGGTTCCCTGTGTGTGAATTCGGCTGGAAGAACCAGCCGACGCACGATCCCTTTGACCTGATTCACACACTTCATACTATGCTGACAGGGAGCTGACATCCGGCTTCATGCTTCTCCTGACTCCTCTCTGGTGCTCGTGGGGTTAAGCCTTCAGTTGTTGCATTCTCCTGAGGCTTGCTCCTGTCTGAGTACAGGGGAGGGCTCCCTGGCTGCTATTGGTATCTCCCTGCTGCTGTCAGACTCCTTGCTCCTATCAGGGGCTGGGGCGGGAGCTCTGGTAGCATTTAAGCTGGTGATTTACACCCTGTAGTTGCCAGTGTATGTTTGGTCTCCAGCTACACCAGCGTTCTATTGTGTTGCCTGTATTTGTGAGTTGGACTCGGACTTAGACTTTGCATCTGCCTTTTGCTTTTGTACTGTAATACCTCCTGTGCTCGACCTTGGACTGGACTCTGTTAACCCATTGCTTGCCGATTTGGATTTTGACGTTACCTCCTGTTGCCGACTCGGACTGCCTGACCTGTTTGTATATACCTGTCTGTGTGTTCTGTTTACTTCCCCGTATCCCTAGTTAGGCTAGGGACTGTCGCCCAGTTGCTGCCCTAGGGTTTAGCCTAGGGGGGCAAGCAGGTAGGGACAGGGGCTGCGGGGCAAGAGAAGGGATTGCCATCTTAATGGACCCCAGGGCTCCCTGACACTTCACGTATCCTAATAGGGCATACAGAAATGTTTGTCTTATTCAGATATCCCCTTTAACTCAAAGAAGTCTGGACATGTATAGTTTGGTAATCTGGTATGTTTTTGACACATTAAATGACCTAGTACTATTATCATGGATGGTATATAGAGATGAGCGGAACTTTCGGACTTTCGGTCCAAAAGCCGCTCACTCCAGTGCAATGCCTGCAATCCCGGGTGCATAGTTGCGCTCCTGGGAATCTGCGGCCCGGATCACAAGGGAATTCAAGATACATTCCCTGGAAATCCCTGGAAGATCCTGCCCGCAGATTCCCGGGAGCGCAACTATGCACCCGGGATCGCAGGCATAGTAATCGAGCGAAGATGCCGTCGGACCAAAAGTCCGACGGTTCGCTCATCCCTAATGGTATATGGAGGGGCCACATTAAGCTGAACTTTGTCTGCTTGAATCTAAGCGGGAGGTAAAGATTCTTCCTGGAAAGTTTGAGAAAGGGGATTATAAAAACCAAGAGCACCAATCACAGAGGGGGCTTTCTGGAACTTCCTGGTCTGTGCGGAACATGGCTGCTTGCCTAGTAAGTGAATTATTTGATTAGGTGTCCTGAACTCTCTTAAATCTTGCAGCATTTCCAGGTATAGTTGAAACCCCCTCCACAACCTTAGTCATTTGTTATCTGCTGACAAATTCCCTTTCAGGACGTTAGCATTCCAATAAGCCTTTAAGATGGAAGTGGAAGCATGAATGACCAACCACCTTATTCTTTAAAGTGTACCTGTCATCATGAAAAACTTTTGACATGTCAAAGAGACATGTCAAAAGTTTTTAGCGATCCGGGTCTAAGTGTTCGGACCCTGACTGATCTGCTTGGGGTCTCCTCCCTGCTCTATGTCAGTAAAATCGGGTTCCATAGACTTACATAGACTATCAGTCAGAGCCCAACTGATCACATGACACTGCGCCAGGAGTGCAGTCTTCTTCCGGCTCGTTCTCACAATCAGTAAAGCTCAGAAAACTCAGACCAGGACCGATCAAAACTTTTTCCATGTCTAACATGTCAAAAGTTTTTCTATGATGACAGTGACACTTTAAAATCTTTTTTTTCTTTAGACACACAAAAAAAAAAAACAGAAAGTGCAACAGCAATCTACAGGGGCAAGGGCTTACCGTACATACTCCTCCTGGCATACACACGATAAAAACCTGCTCTATAGATATTAGAAAATGAGGATCTTAGCAAATTATTTGATCAAACAGAGTGTACCATGTCACCACATTAAGGCGTCCTCTCAGACATGGGGGAAGATTTATCAAACTGATGTAAAGTAGAATTGTCTTAGTTGCCCCTAGCAACCAATCAGATTCCACCTTTCATTCCTCAGATTTTTGAAAAAATGAAAGGTAGAATTTGACTGGTTGCTAGGGGCAACTAAGACAATTCTACTTTACACCAGTTTGATAAATCTCCCCCATGGTCTCTACTCTAGCATTCTCACACTAGCAATGGCCTCTCCTGGGCTAAACAATGCTTTAACTGGGAAGATAGGAGCCAAATCTCTATATATAGCACTTACAAAACATGAGTGGAGTACAAGCCAACAAGAGGTAGCCATAGCCCTTTTTTTTGTGCGATGAGGAAAAACAGGGGATCTACCTTCTATAAACCAGTGGGCTACCACCCAATGTTCATTTATCACCTATCCTATAATTTTCAAATGTATTTTTGGAATATCACAAAGGAGACACAAGGGATCATAAAACTATTGTTTTATAAAAAAAAAAAAAAAAAAAAAATACTTGCTAATCCTACAATCCTGTCGTACGGCATGCTAGCCAATACAACACACTTCATATCTTTTACAGGTTAATAAAACATAATAAACATATGGACAAAGTTGGAGGACATTTCTTATAACAAAAAAGGACAAAGTTTTCCTATTAGTTTTAAATTCTCTGCTACCAGCATGTAATTGGCATATAATAAATGAGCTATTAGCTGTTAATTCATTAGATGCTAGCTGTTACTAGAATGCAAACTAATATTTATTGCAATTTAATTAGCTTGCCCTACCTAACATTAAATGCCTCTGGTTGCCATATAATTGGAATTGATGAAGTTGGTTAGGTCAATTAGATGGTGACAATTTTACTTGATTGCTAAATAACATAGGCTTTTTTCAGTCTAGCTTGTACTGCCCATAGCGCTGGTCTTTGACTATTTGGGAAATGAAAAATGTAAATGATTAGGTGTCCAATTAACTCTTTTAGTACCAGGGACTCTCAAGGAAACGATATTAAAGGCTGGCAAGACAGGTGCAGTGTACACCTAGAATACACACATCAATCTCAATATCCCGATTACAGGCAGGCCAAAGAGCTATGGGAAGAAATGTTAATTTATCTTCTTATTTCCTGCAGCTGCCAGCTATGGATTGAAGGTTAAGTTAGCTCAACGTCTTTGACTTAACAAAACTGTCCCGCTAATAAGAATGGGAAGCGCATCCCTGAAATGTATTACCTGACAAGTGCCAGATGACTTTGAACAAAAGAAAATTTAAGAGGACGACTAATGTAATAACATGTACAAGAAAACATTGCTAACTGGTAACCATTAGTAATATGTAACTATGGACTATTGGTTTGGTTTTTAAAAGGGTTGTGTGATTTCTTCCAAAACATCACTGCAACACCACAGCAAGAGTGCCGCAGAACCTCATGGATGAGAGTGACAGTGCTAGGCCACACCTACACACTGTTTTTGACCATTATTTTCAGCAGTAAAAAGTAAAAGTAAGAAGTTAAAAAAAGGCTGATTTTTATGCAAAATCAGGTAAAAAAAAATAATTAACTTTCTAATAGTTGGAAATACTGGGCACAACATGGTCTGTCTGTTAGTCATTTATTGTCGAATCCTATGGGGAACAGTGCCCACTGTGCACACAATGTATCGCACAACGGATGCTGTTCCCCGACGGCCATGGAAATAATTCACTTGGCTGTTGTTCACAGTCCATTCACGCAATGTATGTATGTATTCTTACAGCCTAAGGCTATGTTCACACTATGTATGTGTGCGGCTGTATTTTTTATGCGGCTGGAAATGTGCGGCTGAAACTACGGCCGTGGGAAAAAATAGACATGCGGCTGAAAACATACGGTCATTTACTTGGAAATCTGGTTCAACTAAAAATAACAAATAAAATCTTAAGAAAGTGATGCAAACACCTCTGGATGCATCTGGGAAAGCAGGGAAACAGTTTACATGAATTGCTATTACCGGGGTTTGTGATCCTCTGCAGTATGCCGATGCCGATGCCTCTCATGGTTAATATATTGAATTAATAAAACACATTTTCGTTGTAATAAAGTCCCTTTCGTTGTTCAATAATTTAATTCTAACGAATCCATCATTGTGCAATTAAATATACTGTCAAAAAATAAATATATATATAAATAAATGTATATTTATATATATATTTATTTTTTGACAGTATATTTAATTGCACAATAATGGATTTGTTAGAATTAAATTATTGAACAACGAAACTGATTTTATTTCAACGAAAATGTGTTTTATTAATTAAATATTAATTAGTACAGGAAGCTCCAGTAAGCCGTTAATTCATATTGCCGGCAATAGAGCTTTCTGTACTAATCATCACTTTACTTTAATTAAAACATCAAATGTTTCTTCTAATTATGTTATCACAATAGCATTATTAGAAGAAACATTTAGAATTATATGTGCGCTCAGCTGATTGGCTGACCTGCTCAGCGCACATATAATGATCCGGTCCGCAGTACAGTGACTTCATTGTGCTGCGGACCAGCGAAGAGGACACATCGGGGTGAGTATAGAGCTCTCCCCACCCCCTCCCCAGCACTGCACCCCTCCCAGCAAGGAAGGGGGGTCACTTTACCCTTTCTTGCTGGGATGGGTGCAGTCTGACATCAGTCTGGCCCCCAAGGGGTTAAGGGGGATGCAATACATCCTCCCTTAACCCGTTGGGGGCCAGACTGTAAGCAGCGATCTGTAAAGATGCTGCATACTGTAAGGAGCACAACACCGCTCACAATGATGGGTGTTGTGCTCCTGTTTGTGTGTTTTTTGTGTGTTTCTCCCTTTTTGTTTTTCAGTTATCGGTATCCTGTGGATTACGTCGTATTCCGTGGACTACGTCGATGACCAGCGGTTGTTTTTTTTTTTTTTTTTTAATAAAATGGTCAATGAGGGGTGTGGGGGTGTTTTTATTTGAATAAAAAAATGTTTTAACTTGTGTCTTGTCTTTATTTCTTTACTTTATAGACTTAGTAGTGGAAGCCGTCTAATAGACGGAATCCATTACTAAGTTGGGGCCTAGTGTTAGCCGGTATAAAATGGCTAACACTAACCCCCCATTATTACCCCAGTACCCAATGCCACCAGGGGTACTGGGAAGAGCCGGGTGCCAGTGGTCCCGGAGCGTCAAAATTGGCGCTCCTGGACCGGGCGGCGGCAGGCTGGTAAGATTTAGGCTGGGGAGGGCCTAAACCAATGGCTCTTCCCACCCTGGTGTTACCAGGCTGCTGTCGTTTGGTTTTTAACCCGGCTGGTTATAAAAATAGGGGGGACCCTATGCGGTTTTTTTTTTTTTTTAAATAAATAAATAATAAAAAAAAAATGCTGTGTCATCTGGGTGAAAATGTCAAACAGTGGCCATTGTTTGACACAGCAAACAACAGCAGTTGTTGTTACATTGTATGAACATACAGGTGTAAAAAGTTGCAAAAATATTTTATGTCACAATGGCCTTACTATGCATTTAAACTCCCCAGCAACTCCATAGCCCATAGTGAGCAGCATATGAAATTGCCGGGGGTCCCATATACAGTACTTGCATTGGAAATGAGCCCCAGATACCCCCTACTTTGGCATCTGATTTTGCACTCCAGGATACGAAAATCTTCTGTTTGTTTGCCCATTTGCGTTCTATTACCCTTAGGTCTACCCCCTTATCCCTTTATGCTCTGGCAAAAACATGAAATATAAATAGAACCAACAAAGGTCTTCTCTTCAATGGACCTATAGCAGCAGCATGATCTGTCCTATCTATGGTATCTATGCTACCTTTAAGGGTTAATAGAATTCAGCAAGCAATGACCTGCTACTAATGGACCTCATAAACAGGAGTAATTCCATTCATTGAATGGTATCAATCTATTACACCCTTCATCCATCACAACCACTTCCTAATGAAGAACCAACAGTGCTCTCTTCTGCCAGCAATCACTGCCCATAAAGGGTTTCATCCCTTGTGTTAGATGGCACTGGTCTCCAGATAATGAAACACGGTGGCGTGGATTCTGTGTAGATCTTTCTAATATGTGGCATCGCATCCCAAGGACACCTTGAGACCAGGACACTTGGTGATTTCTTACTTTGCTAATTGAAACAGACAGTTAATTGATCACAGAGACGCAGTTACAATGCAAATGGGCCATCAAGTCACTGCAGGACTCTTGTGTCCGAATATTTTACTTGTATAGAGGAAGTTATGTTATCATTTTAAAGAAAACATTGCAAAAATAATAAATAATGATATCACTCATCATGGCTGACAAGTGTAAAGAGGAACATTGACATGGTTGATAAATGTGAACGCCACACAAAGTTAGGTCAGCGTCACACTGTGTTAACCTGGTATAACATAGGAATATGTCAGCACCCTGTCAAAAAGGGATCATGGCATATATTGGTGCATACTGGCAGCAGTCACAATCAATTTAATGGCCTAAATGTAGTCAGCTAGTGACTATGGGCCATTTTCAGAGTTTTTTAATCCCCAAAATTAAAGAGATTGTCCAGGAAAAACTTTAAGCGACCCCGTACCCACAATCTTCCCCCCAAAACCACTTGTACCCTCGGATAGCTGCTTTTAATTTTAAGATCTGTCCTGGAGTCCGTCCATAAGGTAATGCAGTTCTAGAAAACAACTTTGAAACTTGCAGCCCTGTTTCAAATTGGCGTGGCCTAGAGTGTCTGTGCCCTAGGCTTGCACCGCCTCTCCGTCCCTCCTCCCCGCCCTCCTCATCATTAGGAATGCTCCACGTTGGATTTCTCCTGATCATCACTTGTCTGAACATTGCACATAAAGTTCCAGCACATGTGCAGTGTTTAGACGAGTGATGAATAGGAGAAATCCGGCCTGGAGCATTCTTAATGATGAGGAGGGCGGGGAGGAGGGACGGATGGGCGGTGCAAGCCTAGGGCATAGACACACTAGGCCACGCCAATTTCACACAACGCTGGAAGTTTAAAAGCTGTTTTTTTAGGACAATAACTGCATCATCTGCGGTACGGACCCCAGGACAGATCGTGAATTAAAAGCAACTATCCAAAGGTAGAAGCGGTCATCGGGGGGGGGGGGGGGGGGTGTTTTGGGGCGGATTGTGGGTACAGAGTCGGTTTAAAGTTGGGATAAATATTTTCCACCCTTTACTACCTCAATGTGACTCCTGCTTTATGAGCATTATTTTTATGACTGTTGAATAAAAAATAAAAACTACCTATGCTACATGGGTATAATGCTGTCTATACTCTGACTTTAAAGCATTGATAAATACTGCATTGCATAAGGAGTTGCAGTAAAGATTCTGTGCATGGTTTTGGAGGGATAGTGTTTTCTCATGTTTCAGTCCTTATATCCAAGTGTCAATTGTGCAAGTTTGAAGATCTTCTTTGGTCCTACTGTATGGAATATGCTTCTCTCTATATATATATACTCTCTTACAATTTGAAGACATAATATATCACATTTAACCCCTTACTGCAAGTTTACGTCCATGCACATCTTGGGTTGGCGCCTGTTAGCACAACCCCTTGTACGTGTACATGGAGAAGTTAAATGGGTACTCTGGTGAAAAGCTTTTTTTATTTCAAATCAACTGGTTTCAGAAAGTTATTAAGATTTTTAATTTACTATTATTTAAAAATCTCTTAGTACTCCAGTACTTGAAGTGGTGCATTCTTTCCAGTCTGACACAGTGTTCTCTGCCACCACCTCTGTCCATGTCAGGAACTGTCCAGAGCGGTAGCCAATCCCTATAGAAAACCTCTCCTGCTCTGAACAGTTCCTGACAGGGACAGAGGTGGCAGCAGAGAGCACTGTGTCAGACTGGAAAGAATGTACCACTTCCTGTAGGACATACAGCAGCTGAAAAGTACAGGAAGACTGTACCACTTTAAACTGTGACTGCGCAAAATCATGCATTGACAGTTGTGTATCCAGCCAAGGATGTATCATCACTTAGCCTGGCCAATGATCACTGTGATTAGTCTGTCTTTACAGGTGGACCAGTCGCAGAGGAATGATCCCTGGTGCTAAATCCAGTTAAAAATACAGTGTACAAGAAGGATTTTTTTTTAACATGGACCCTATTTATGAAAGATGCTTCTAATTCTGGCATCTGTCATTGGTATGCATCCCCACAGCCTACCTCTGATGAGAAATGTGCATGGAATCAGCCTTCTGTATACACAAAGTTTATGTATCCTGCATCCTATTAATACAATTAACAGTACCTGTTCTTTGGGTTGTATGGTCCACAATATATTTAGCATGACATGAAAATATATTAAACATATGGCACATGCTTTACAAACCATTCCTGAAAAAAAAAATACACTACCCTATGTTTCTAAAATAGGATATAGACTCTACACTGTATTTCCATAAATGCATGACCCAGACTGACTAATGTCATGTGTGTCAATACTGATATGATGGCATCCATGTAGCTCATCATGATAAGGTTGTAACATGTCTGAGCAATGTCACTGTACTAGCCCCCAGCTCATTGCTTACTCGTACATCCTAGGGTAACATAATTTTCTTTGCAAACACCCAATCAATCATGGCAGGATTATAGACATGGGGAGCATAAACTGACACATCAGCTATTCCTTAAAGAGAATATCTGACAGATAAATGGCAAAATAGATTACCAAGCACTGACATATTCCAGCATCTGTACAGTAATGCATGGTGTGGGGGAAGGAAAGGAGCATTGTAAACCCTGCAGATTATAAGCATACACATTAGATTAAGATGATCTCAATCTTATATTACAGCCATTCATTATTTCAAGCAAGAAATGATTGCTTTGGAATAACTACAAGAATAAATGTGTATATTCTAATAGATGTCGAACAGGAAAGAGATGCTAGAATCGGATACACTGATACTGGTATCAATCCTATTATCTTTATTAGTGTATTTAGTATGAAGGCTGTAAAAACAGATAGGCCATTAATATAAATATGGGGGTGGGGAGGGGGAGCGAACCCCGGCACAATTGCCAATCAATGTCAGAAAGAGCCATAGTAATCACAATATTAGTAGCCAGTGATGCAAGGTACCACTGCATTGTCCCATTGAACAAGTCAACACTGTGGAACCATCTCTATTACGGTATACAAGAATTGTAAACACTTAAGAGACTGAAACTCTTGCACGTATGTCGTGGCCTAAATGATGAGCAGGGGTGCTGGGAGACAGACACTTATACACAGATAGGGTATGTTCACACTGAGTAAAATTTGCATGCATCCGCTCCTGGCACTCTCCACACAAATAATTGACATGTCAATTCTTTGAACGGAGAGCGATGCACGCGGAGGCGCATGAGCCCTCCCATAGCGATTCTGTGGGTCACTGAGGCAGGCGGGATTCTGCGGCAGAGAGCTCCACCACAGAATTCCGCCGATTTTAGTCAGTGTGAAAGTACCCATACCTGTCAAAACTAAATAGGACCTCCCAATTCACCACATAGGCTAGATTAAGTGTTAATTTACATTAATAAATGACACATTATCCTAGAACTTCTTCCACAATGTTATTTATCTATCTGTTCCTCTATTTTTATGAACACGCTGCAGAAATGTTTGGCATGACCAATTGTTCCTGTGTTCTCTATGGGGGTAGAGGAATAAGCCACTGCCAGACTTCTATGTCAGCGACTTATTTCTCCAAGCTTTTACCCCTATCTCCATTAACGTGATCTTTCAGTGAAGTCTTGGGAAACCTCCATACATTTTATACCGATGGCTGGACTCACCGTGAGCCACAGGGGTTCAGCCAACATAAGTATAAAATGTATAACTTATCTCAACTTCAGGAGTACACAGTGATGTAGCTACCATAGGGGCAGGATAGGTAGTTGCTATGGGGCCATGCAGGAGGGGGCCCGGGGGAGAAGGTAAGAGCATGTGTCCTTCTGCTTAACCCCTTATGTACTGCAGTGTGTAAGTGATCCAATGTTTACTTATATGCTGCAACACAAAAAGGGTTAACAAGCAGAAGACAGAGATCTCTGCTTCACTGCTCTGATAAACCATGACCTCTGTTCTACAGCTGGCAATCAAGAAGGAAAATGTGCAGAGCTCAGTGAAGAGGTCAGGGGTTATCAATGCATGAGCAGTAAAGCAGATATCTTCTGAACATTGGGTCACTTACACACTGCAGTACATAAGGGGCTAAGCAGAAGGTATTCTGCTCCTGCACGTATTTATTTAACCATAAGGGCTCCTAATGGGCCGCTATAGGTAAAAACAGTGGACTGTCATAGCATGCAGTCATTGGCTCTCTGCTTTGCCAGTCACTCTCGTGGCTGCAGCCAGGATTCTGCCTCTGGCCACAAGAGATTTTATTTTTTGGCCACATCACAGAGCATACACTGTGTATATATATATATATATATATATATATATATATATATATATATATAGTGCTTTGTGTTGTGCGTAGGGGAGGGGGGGCCCCTTAAAACTTTTTGCTATAGGGCCCTGTGAATCCTAGCTACACCCCTGGGAGTACAGTATGCAATGTTAACGTGCCAGGAATCAGGATGGGGTTGGCTACATCTATATGTTCGCTAGCAGTGCCTCATCCTGGTGTACTTGCCTACATTCCAAAAACTTCTGTGTCCTGAACCCCAATGCAATTCTAACTAGAATCCGACAGATATGCTGTTATAGTAACAGAATATGTAAGTACATGGTTAGATCCTATAGAAAGCAATACAAGACTCATATCAGCTGCAGAACAGCTGGGCAAATAATTTTAGAATCTAGACATTCAAGGGTAAAACCTTTCCAGTCTTTTAGTGTCACTTGGATGATAACAAAATTCCCTCTAGTTTAGCTGTCTTTACAATAAAGCCACCTCTGTCAGATATGATCCAAATAGGTTCCTCCTTCTCTGGATGCCAGAGAAAAGTAGAAGAAAAAAAGCGAAAACTCAGAACAAAAGAAACCCAAACTGCAATGTAAAAATGGAAATCATTGTCTCCTCTTGACAATCATAGATAAGCTTTGCATAAAAAAGGGCCCACGGTGACGAGAAGAACATTCATATCATTTACAATAAAAGAATATTTTAATTACAAAGAAAATAATTATGCCTTCTATTGGGGTGAATATTTTTTTTCCATTGCAATTATGCTGACAAAGCCTTTTGCCAAGTGGTAATTTTGTACAAATACTAAATGACAGTGTGCGACATTATACAAAATGGCCTTTACACATTCAGCTTTATACTGAGAGCACATTCCACCTGCAAAGATCTTTGAGGTCTTGATATGGTGGCTCTTACATTTAGCTGGGTATTTAAGCTTGATATATTAATTTGCACAGAGATAAAATATAAATGCAGAACTGGAGTCGTTATATAATACAATATGGGAGTTAGGCAGATCCAGATTTAACCTATTCATTTGCCACAAGTAGCTATTTCACAGACATAGACATGAATGAATAGCAGAAATAACTTGTCTTTTATTAGGTGGAAGGAGCCACTTCTGCGACAGTCCAGGAATTATGTCGAAAGTACAAGGAAGATCATAAGATTTAAATGTAAAGAGACTACGACAATGGTAGAATGACATTCGCTTTACGCTAGAATAATGTCTTCTCTTAATATTTCTAGACTGCATACAAATTATGCTTCTAGAATAACAGTCTGAAGCAAAATAGGATTTATTTATCCTCAGGCACCATAGAGGGTAAGGAGCCTTCTCTTTCTCTGACAAGGACTTACCTCTGAGGTACTAAGAGAATTAATGGAGTGACCAACAATGCTGTACATAATAAAGTTGAGGTCTCAGACCATCTCTAACACATAATCTGCCCTTAGAAGTAAACTGAGTGATGTTATGAACCCCAGATCTGCAAACTCCTTTATATCTATGGGGCCAAGATTGGTTCATGTCTGCCATGACCAACCATTGGCTATATGCTGTACTCCTATATTACATCTGTTATACATTTTTGTGGTTCCCTATCTTCCACTAACTAGAATTTATCACAGCCTATAACTAACTCAAAGTGATTGACTATGAACAGTACTTGCAGCTCTCTCTATTCCATATGCAGTTGGGGGCTGCGTTCACACTACGTATATTTCAGTCAGTATTGCAACCAAAACCAGGAGTGGATTAAAAACACAGAAAGGATCTATTCACACAATGTTGAAATTAAGTGGATGGCTGCCATATAACAGTATATAACTGCCATTATTTCAATATAACAGCCTTTGTTCTAAAATAACAGCAAATATTTGCCATTAAATGGCGGCCATCCACTCAATTTCAACATTGTGTGAACAGAGCCTTTCTGTGTTTTTAATCCACTCCTGGTTTAATCCACTCCCTCTTTTCTAAAATGGTGTCAATAGTTTTGACTGGAAATGTAGTGCTGCATACTCTCAATGACCTCTTCAATACAGATACTGTATATGAATAGCATTATATTCACTGATTTGTGTTGATTTTGCTATCATTTAAAAGAGAAACGTAACAAGTAAAAACCCTTCGACATAAAGCAAAAAAAAAATTAAGTTCTCTGTATCTTTAAATCTTAGGCAGAAATACCAATGTACAGAGACACCTAATACAACTAATCCTTAGCCATGAGATACGTAAAGGCAAAAAGAAAATGAAGTTGCCCCTTGCAGACAATCCAATTCACTCGTGAATCCTCTGTAAATGTTTAGAGGATGGGGCTGACTGCATTAACCTACCATGGTAGCTCTTGTAATTTGGCCTGGATATTGTACTTTCCTCTGGGGCTCAGGCGGAAGCCGCTTTCACCAGTCCTGACCTTTTGAAATTGCATTTGTTAGGAAATCAACTGTTTCTTGAAAGTGATCTGGATTTAAATTGGTAAAAAACTATTTGATGTAAAGCAACATAATACATTTGTGACCAGTGCCCGCTGCATTACACTGCAGTGCAGTATAGTAACAGGATATATTACCTAGGTGATTTCACACATGAATTTATCTAGAATAAATCATAGGTTTAAGTAATCATTAACATTTGCCATTTTATAATATATTTTATCTTTTCTAATAAAGTTGGAACATCAAGTGGTAACCTCCTTACTAGATATCTAGAATATCAACTATGTCAACTATGTAACCAGTCAGAATACACCCCATTACCAACTACCCTCGGATATCTACTATTCACCAGCCACTACCTTCTTCTATCAACTTTTTATGAGGAACTGGATCATAGGCTGTCAAATCAATGGTTGAAACTAACTTGATGCTTATAGATATTTTTCCAGGAGGAAGAACAACATGTCTTTGAGGAACAGCCAGATGTTATAACCATCCAAGACGTTGAAGAAATAGCTCCGATTATGTATGCGTATTTCTCTGTCTAAGACGATTAAGAAGAATCCACAAGCTTGAAGCCAATGAACAAAGAAAAAGTGATCCCACCCCCATACTTTCCATATTAGACAGTAATAGACTAGAATTTGACTTTGACCTTCATGTCAGTTTTCTTCAGCCGCTATTCATTGAATAGCGGCCACGGAAAACCCTATCCGTGCACACTATGGAGCGAGCAGCTCCGGCCACACATTCCATAGTGTGCATTGGGAAGTTCAGATGCGGGCGTGCACAGATGCACCCGCATCCGAACTCTGCGATGCTAAAGATCAAGATGTTTTCTGAGACCGGATGGGTCACAGAACAGCCGATCTTATACAGCGTTTCACCATAGCCTTAAGGTGCATACATATCAAATGTATCCATCTAGCATGTTGGTAGTAAGCCTGTTGGCATATGTCAAGTTAGTGTACTTCAAAAATAAAAAACTTGCCAGTGGCAGCATGTCAGGAGCGCCGACAGCCATCCTGTGTAATACTTGCAAAAGGCACAGAGTTTTGCTGGTTTCTATAAGCAGTGTAAATTATCAATTATCAATTTATTTGGGATAGATAGTTTGGGATAAATAATTTGGAACACAGTTTTACACTGTTGGTGAAATTTTTTGGATTAATAAATAAAAGGTATACTTCACTATATACTGGAATACACTTGCCATGACTGTATTGAAATGTATAGTCAGTTACAGTACATAAGCCCTCAACCAGTAATAGTAGCTCTAAACCAGTAATAGTGATCCCTTTGTGCCCCAAGACTGTTAAACTTTCCGCACGTAGTAGATATAATTTTCATTGTGCCCCCATACTATAGTTATAGTATAGTACTTTAGCACTATGTAGTATCCTACTTTTAAAGCCACATGATAGCTAGCCTCCAATAGACCCCCAATGAATGGTTAGTCACCCTAATATTTCCTACACACAGTAACTATTACCCAATGATAGTGCCTCATGTGTACAACTTTTAATAAAGAAGCTGTAAATATGGTCACATAATGTAATACAAACAAAATAATGCCCAAGATGATCTACAGCCGTTCCACAAAATATAGCCAGGGGCGGAATCACAGGAACAATCAGCATGAAAAGGGACAGCAGGGCTTAGGATATTAGATGTCCCATGGCTGCTCTCCTTGGTGCTGAACTGAAGACAGCGCTAAGTGAAGCAAATTGAAAACGCAAAAGAAAAATCACAGACTTTTAGCTATGGGTAGTTTTATAGTGTGGGAAAATATTATTTAAGCTCTGCCAATATATGGGTTTACCAATGTTCACTTTCTGCCTGGAAGGTGTAAAGTGAAGAACGTTTTTCCTAAGAAACATCTTGCAGTGTGTGGTACCCAAAGTATGTATTATTTATATCTATGTAATGAATATTGGGTGAAGTAAACTGTATACCTTATATCAGAGTGGTTTCTAGCAACGGTAAAATATTCCTACTGGAATTTTATTTGAACACCTCAGTTATGTATTTCTCACAGTTTGTTCCTGTTTTTGTAATGAGTCGTTCCCGCTGCTTTTCTATTCAGTAACCATTTACTGCAGTTACAAGTGGCAATTTATTCCAACCCCACTGTTATAGCGGTAAACAAATCCATATAATCTTCAATGACCACACTGTGCATGGTGTTGGACTAAGTTTTTTTTAAGCATACCCCATATGAAAGTAAAAAAGCTATCATATCCCATGAAATCTGTGGCTATGTTTGAGTAGGATACCCTAAAAAATTAAATTTTACTACTTTTATTGACAAAAAATAATAATGCACCAAAAAGGAGTTGTTACAATAGAATACATTCTGTATGTAAAGCATATGGCTGGCACAGTAAGGCTATGTTCACACAATGTCAAAAATAGAGAAAAGGTGGCCGATTTTGATATTTTAGAAAAGTCCGTTATTTAACTGACAGCAATGGCAATGCATCGAAGTCGATGGAAAGTATTGAATAATGGTTGTTTTTACCACGGACGGCAAAATAATGAACATGATCATTATTTTCGGATGTCTTTTGCAAACAGCGGACGTTTTTTATTAGTTGCTCACACACAGTTTTTATTTTTTCACTGTTCTTTCTCTGTTTTTACTATAAAATTCAATGGACTTTTCAATTAAGCCACACCCAATGGCTAATTTGTAATCCAAACTAGAATAATGTACAAACACCAGTCATTGCACTAAAGGAAGGCCAGGCTGCTAAATGACGTCTGTTATTTTAGATTCAAAATGACGGATGTCACGGAGCTGAAAAAATGTTGTGTGAACATAGCCAAATACTGTAAAATAGTACTAAAATATGGCTGTATTTAAAGCGGCACTATCAGCAGGTTTTTCCCAGAGAACCTGCTAATATGCCGTAGTAGCTGTGTATGTCAGTAATACACAGCCACTACTTTTAGCCCTGTACGCCCTTGCATTGTTTCTAAAAACGCTAAATGGTCTTATGCAAATTACTAGCATAAGAGCATTTAGGGCGTTGCTTAAGCCGGAGAGCATCGGCGAGCCCCACCCAGCCTGCCCCTCCCGTCCCACCCACTATGCATATTCATACATGCATAGTGGGATGTATACACAGAGGCTGTGCAGGGAAGCACAGCCGGGCTCTGGACTGGCAGCCGGAGCGGCAGCTGGACCTCTCGCCCCTGGGGTACCCCTTCCCCCGTTGATCAAGCAATACACTACCCCTTCACCCACTCTGGTGTTATCAGCCGATGCTTGTAGGTTCTGTGCACTGAGGACCCGCCCCCACTGGGGCTTCTGACAGAAGCCCGGACAGAAGATCAGCCCCCCCCCAGACCTGGCAGAGCACATGGCCTGGTGCAGGGAGGGGGTGACTGCAGCAGCCACAACTACAGCCGCTCTGTGTAACTGTTGGTGTGCCAGGCACTGCCAGCCGCAGTGTGCGTGCTGACAACTCCAGGATGAGTGACTGTCAGAAGCCCCAGTGGGGGCGGGTCCTCAGTGCACAGAACCCGCAAGCAGCGGCTGATAACAGCAGTGAAGGAGGAGGTGGCGGCGCCCGGAGCGGGTGATGGGGTAGTGTATTGCTTGATCTGCGGGGGAGGGGTGCCCCGGGGGCTGGAGGTCCGGCTGACAGTCTGGTGCCCGGCCCTGCTTCCCTGCACAGCCTCTGTGTATACAGCCTACTATGCATGTATGAATATGCATAGTGGGCGAGATGGGAGGGGGGGTTGGGGGGTGCTCACTGATGCTCTCGGCTTAAGCAATGCCCTAAATGCTCTTTTGCTAGTAATTTGCATAAGAGCATTTAGCGTTTTTAGAAACAATGCAGGAACGGACAGGGCTAAAAGTAGTGGCTGTGTATTACTGACATACACAGCTACTACGGCATATCAGCAGGTTCTCCGGGGAAGAACCTGCTTATAGTGCCACTTTAAGTGAAAAAATGGCTGTTTTTTATGTAATAAAGTGATAAATTAAAATCTTTGGGTATTGACCGTCAGTGCACACACAGTTTAGAAAATGGCCGTAATTGAGTATAAAAATAATAAATGGCCCTTTTTTCACCTGTTCATGCATGGTTGTATTTTTTGTATTTATGTGTTGGTGTTTTTGTTTTTATTTCTGTGTTATATGTGGGGGGAGTGGCTGCCTCCACCTTAAATCTTGCACTCATGGAAAATTTAAGCATGGAAGAGCTGGATCCTACATGCCCAGAATATTTAAGGTTTAAAGGTAGCCCAGGAGGGGGCAGATATATACTTTAGGGTCCATCTCATCCCTTGGCATGGTGGGATGGTACACACTATTTGATCAATTAGTATGCTAAGAACTTCATTCTTTCTATATTGTTGCAATTAAAATATCAATATAATGCATAGATCTTAGTATTTGCAGTGTGCTGCAGTACTTTTTTATGTTTATGTTCCTAGAACATGTCAAAGGTTTTATTATCTGGCTCTGGGCAACAGCTCCACTGTTCCTTCCCCCGACCCCCCGTACGTCTCTCCATTGTATCTCTCACTCTTACATATGGTTAAAAAAAATACACATCTGAATGTAGTCTAACATGACGACTTTAGCTAGACTTGCTAGACCTGTATAACACACACAATTAAAGAAGTCAACATACCTTTAATTACCTTTTACAAAGAAGAACGACAATACCAGCATCTGAGCATTGATCAGCAGAATCTACTCATAGACAAACCCCCAGTTCAAATAAATAGTGAACACACCTATTCAATACTGGTTATGACGTGGCCGGGATCAGTCATTATATGGATTGCGGATTTGCTCTGTGTTCCCACTGGGAGTATAAACAAGAGCGATAAATAAACACAGTCTGTGCAGTTAAATCCACCACCAACACTGGCGTCTTAATAAAGAGTGAAGGCAGCAGATAAAAGTGTACATCTTGCTTTTGATCTGGGAACAAGAGAGGCTGTTTTTCTTATTCCCCACGGATCAATACTAATCATGCAATATAACCAGAGCAGAGAGCTGTTAACAGCCAGGGAGTGTTGCTATATTCAATTCTATTTCTCCTTGATTGTATTCTGTGTCAATACACTCTGCTGGCACTAAGCAGTTCACCGTGGCTGATTAAGTTTGTACACAGCTCCTATAAGATATTAGTCTTGTTACTGATCCAGCCTTGTTTTCACCAGGAACCTGAGATCTGTAAATTCTAAGGGGATTGTCTTACAACAAACCTCATGAAAGTCTTCTAATATCTCTAATGAGGTGTCTGCTGATCTATTGCTTTTCCACCCTTTGCTTCTTTCCATTTCTTGCACTGGGATTCTTAAATCCAAATATTGCTTTTATGGGGCTGAAGGAAGTCAATAGTTGGTGTGAATCAGATAGAGACATTAGCCAAATAGAAACATAGATGTAATAGTTGGGAAGGATATTGGACTTTCAGTCAGCATTAAAGGGTTGACTTATAATGGGATCTCGTTTCAGGTTTGAATTAAGGCACAATAGGAAATTCAGTTTTAGATAAATGAAGGAACTTTTTTATTCTAGGAATGGTTTATTGTAAACAGTGAAAGCTATGGGAGTGGATTGTCACTTTTCTTCACGGTCATTGGTACAGCATCCACAAAGATTAGGGAAGGATAACCATAAAGTCATGATGATAATAATTATTATTGTGATAACATACTTATGACTGTGTTCACACATGAAGTAACACAATGAAAATGCAGTGTGAATGCATCAGTTAATAGCAGTAAATGATCATTTTATTGCGTTACCACAACACTTCATTGTGGTAATTATTCATGTAATTGCTGTCCAGCCATCCTTTATTGCATTAAGGCAATGAAATTCAAAGGTCTCAGATTTGTAAAGTATTCTCGCACAGTTAAAAAAGTTGTCTATGATAAATTGACTGCAAAGTCATACTTACCTTTCCCATGTCCCCACAGCTGCCGAATCTCGGTATACCCATTCTCTGTCATTGTCAGTGTTTTTTGAAACATCCGGTGACGTGACGCTCTCTCCGGAAACGGCAGCTTAGCACAGACAGTATGGGATCTATATGCTGAGCAGCCATTTTTGGAGAGAGTGGCACGCCCCAAAGTACTTCCAAAACACTGATAGTGGTAGAGAACAGGGGGCCGAGATCTGTTATCTGCAAGGGAGCTGGACAGGTAAGTATGTATCACTGGCATGCCTCCACAGCCCTGGCAGGATCAGCAATGATAAAATTGACTCTTGAGAAAGGAACCGGAGCGGTTCCGAAAAGTGTTGAGTCTTTTAATAAATTTTATATATATATTTTATACATATTTTAGTTTTATTATATATTTTTTTGTTGGACCTGCGCCCTCACACCCGTGTGTTTGTGGTTGGAGGAATCATTGCTCTATTGATCACTGGAGGATATCGGGAGTGGCTGCGGTCTGTCTCACATGTGCTTCTGAGTGTTGTACCTCCTAGCTAGCACAACCTTACCAGGTGAGGGTTACCTTGTTTTCTCCTCCCCTTCGTTTTATCTGGTTGATCCTCGCCATGGAGCGCTGTCTCCTTCTTCTTTTTTGTCTATATTATGAAACGGCGGCTGACGGCATTCCAACGCTCTTGCTCTATGTGAACAGGGCCTAAAGTAGACCTTGCTCACACTGAGTAGCAGCAATAGAACCTCCTAGTCTTAGAAGTTATGATGGTCCAGAAAGGATTATTGTACAGTATGTTAAAAATATTGTAACCTGAGGCCGTTGTAAGTTGTGGGGCAACTGTATAATATTAGCCAGTTTCTTATTAAGGACAAAAAGGGAGACAATCAAAAACTGTCTAGAGGTCTTTATTGTCTATAGCAACCAGTCAATACTTTGTTATGTGGATACAGTGAGTATACACTAGAGATTAGTGGACTTCGAGCACATTCGGATTCGATTGAAGCCAAACTCTTGGCATTTGATTACCAAATGGTTGAAGAAATTGGATGCAGCCCAAACAAACCCCCAAAAAGTCCACTTATTTCTAGTAAATACTCACTGTATCCACATAACAAAGTTGTGACTGGTTGCTATAGACAAGAAAGACCTCTAGACAATTTTTGATTGTCTCCCCTATTGTCTAATTGTCTATTGACTAATGAAAAGACAAAATAAAGAACAGTAGATCAGAAAAAAAATAACCTCAAAGATGAAAAAAAGATTTCTCCAAATAAGAAAAAAACGGTGAATGGCCTGCCAAACTGAGTACTGGAACAATTCTCTTCTACTAAAACCCGTTCCATTAACTTTATGGAGAACTCCAGGGCATTCAATCATTGGTATATGACATACTGTGAAGGAGAAACAAAGCAGGTAAACTATGATAATAATTTAACTCTGCTAGCACCATCATACAGGGTTTTCAGACAAAAGGAAACAAAATCAAATGTGACCAAAACCCAAATCATTCATCCATGCATCGGTGGTTCAAGACAGCGGTGGTCAATAATAATGAATGGTGGTGACATTATCCACATGGGGAAGGCAGTGAAAAGTTTCTACAATGTTACAATACCCTCTCATCCTATGAAGAACTAACGAAAAGTCTGGAAAGTTTTGGCACAAAAATAAAATCACAGTGAGATGTTATTAAGTTTATCTGATCACGTCTCTCATTTCATGTTGGAATACAATGCTTTAACAAAGTTACATCTAACTTCTAAGAAAAAAAAAACTAAATACAATTTTTAGGCCACCTCAGATATTTTATGTCATGACCTTGAAGGGGTATTCCCAACTTGACATGGGCAGGGATTCCATCTTGCGGTGGCTGGAGGTGGTTGCTCAGTGAGCTGTTTTAGACACGTAACTTAGCTCCAATAGAGGTTAGTGAGTGTGGCATAAAAGGCATAGAACCACAATCTATGCTATTTCCATACATAAAGGAAGATAGATGGTAAATAAAACAGTGTATGATAGGTCAGACATCTGAACCCACACCTGTTAACGCATAAGATATATATATATATATATATATATATATATAGTAAGATATAATATAGTGTACTGATACGTAGATACTGTAAGTGTCATACAATGTCTTCCAGAATTCCATACAATAGTGACACAAAATCAACACAAGTATTGTGAGTAGAGATGAGTGCAACTAGAGCATGCTCAAGTCTGATCATTCGGCATTTGAATATCGGTGGCTGAAAAAGTTGGCAGCCATCAGTATTCAAATGTCGAACGATTAGACTCGAGCAGAATCTCAGAATTTATCAGCCACATCACAATACAATACTGTGTAATGACTGGCAGATGTGGACCCATTGTTTAACCTGGACTGGCTTTGGGCCCCTCCTTATGTAGCTGCCCCTTCATTTCTATTTTTAAACCGAATACAAAACCTGTTCACTTTGAGGCTATGTTCACACTACCTAAAAGTACGGCCGTTGTTGCCATCAGCAACAACGGCTGTACTTTACGCGCATGTGAACACTGCCTCTACTTCAATGGTATCCCGGCCGGAGCGTATACACATCGGCCGGGATCCCATGTGGACCCATGTCAGTTCATAGTGTGCAGTGGCAAGTTCTGATGCGGGCGCGCTGATGCGCCCGCATCAGAATCCTGCGGCCGGAATAATCATCCGGCTAGTACTGCAGTACCGTCCGGGATCATCCAGGCAGACACCGTCTGATACAGAATGTGGACATAGCTTTAAGGTTACCAACAGGTCACTAACTCTAGAGGTGGTCCCAGTTTTGGTGGCAACAGGCCTAACAGGCCAAAGGGCACCCATGCAAAGTTCAGAGAAGTCATGTGAGAGAGGAATCCAGGTAATGTCCATGGTCTGAGCTTTCAAAATTCATTCATAAGGCTCTATTACATGGGCCTATGGTAAGGAGCAAGCAGGTCCCAACCTTTCAGGTCAGCGCTCACTTGCTCCTCATTTCCTGCTCACTGCTGGCGCTATTGCACACACCGACAGAGAATGAGTAAAGATCTAAAGATTAACCGGGGAGCCCATAGTAGATAGCAGCAGGCACACTCCTACTAAATGAAGCAACTACCAGCAGACCGCCATTATCGTCGAAAAATTTTAACATGTTGAAAGACAAGGATCTGTCAACATTGTGCATGTCGGCTGGTCATTGCCTTTTATCAGTAGCTATTACACAAAGCGACTATTGGCCATAACGGCTGATAGTCAGCCAAATACGCTTGGTGTAATAGAGCCTGTAGTTAAAGGCTAGACAAGAGATCACTGTTGGCAGGTTCATTAGTCAGGGGTGAGCAGGGTTCAGACACTAGTATACAGCAGGGCTCAGGACAGTAGCAGAGGTAGAGTTACAAAACAAGCCAGGGTCATGCACACTAATAACGTACTAAACAAATGAACACTGGAAAATAGTAGGAGGAACCTATTGCTTAGGTGTGTTGGGACTGGGAATGCTGCCTGATTGTGATAGCCGAGGAAGCATTCAGGTGCACGTACTGGCCCTTTAAGTGGCAGAAAGAGAGCACACACTTATTCTATCAGCAGAGCCAAGAGAAGCAGCACAGGCATGGCAGAACTATGTGGAGTGAGGGTAGTGGGTACATGTGCTACAATGCTACAACTAAACAATTACATCAATGTAAAAGATAAATACCATGTTTAAAATATTGTATAGTTTCCAACCTTTTAAATCAAATTAGATAGATCTAGTAGTAAATTACCTATGGCTTTTCAGTATACTGGACACTACTTCTCTGCTATCAAACCTTAATTGGATTTTTTTTTACTGAATAATTTGCACCTTTAGGCTATGTTCACACTATGTATATTTTTGTAAAACTACGTCCATTTTTGCAGACAGTAGTGGATTATAGTAGGTCTTTTTTTGGGTGGTAGCCCGGGGTCCTGAGCTCAATGGGGGCCCATGGTTAACCAAACAGACTTAGGCTATATTCACACTACGTATTGGACCGGCCTTTCCGTGACCCGACCGGATGATCTTTATAGCCGTAGTGTTCTGATGTGGGTGCATCAGCGTGCGCCCGCATCAGAACTCCCAATAGGACACAATGAAGCAAGCAGCCGGAGCCGCTCGCTTTATTGTGTGAACTGACATGGGTTTCTATGGCCACAATTCACTGAATTGCGGCCGCAGAAAACTGACATGTCAGTTTTTTGCGACGCCCCATGGGATCCCGGCCGGAGCGTATACAATGTGCATACGCTCCGGCCAGGATCCCATAGAATATAAGGCAGTGTCTCACAGCGCACAAAGTACATTTACGCTGTGTGAACATAACCTTATACTTTCAGTGGAGTATTGTCCTTGGCAGGGCCGTATTACCAGCTGCTGCTGCCCTAGGCACTAAACCTGAAGACGCCCCATCTAAGGGAGCATGGGGGAGTGCATTTACGGCCACATGCTTTTTATCTAGATGTAGAAACATTGTCAGAATTGCGTTTTTAATGGTTTTTAACTGCTTTAAACATACATTTTCTCATAGAATCAATGATTAGAGCAGTCTGCATATTGTCTGAAGGAAAAAGGTAGGTAATAGCTCCAGGCGTCACAGCCACACCAGAATTGAACAACACTGCCACACCAGACCTGACCTTCCCCCCCCCTACCCCACTTAAAAAGACACCAGATTTACTGGCAAGTCTGACCTGGAGGTGGGAGACTAAAAAAAAGTTGACCCCCCCCCCTGCTCCCTGGTGCTGCCCCCTGCAAGGTGCTGCACTAGGCACCGGACCACGGGTGTCTAGTGGTAAATACGGCCCTGGTCTCTGGATACAATTTTGAAATGATTAGCCAAAAATGTATGCTTTTTTACCATGATTTTGCACAGGTCAGGGCAGCATGACATTATCTATCCTGTACTTTGAACACCACGCTAGTGCTGCCATATGTACAGTAGGGTAAGGGGGCCCAGGCTTGGTAATCAGACTGGGGCCTATGGTACAGTTAATCTGCCCCTGATTGCCGATTGCAACAACGGCCGTGATTAATGCGAAAATATACATGACATTGCCTCCTATGGAATCCTGGCCGGAGTGTATACACATAGTATACACTCCGTCCGGGATCCCTAGTGGCGCCGTGAGAAACTTACATGTCAGTTTTCTGCGGCTGCTATTCATTGAATAGCGGCCACAGAAAACCCTGTCGGTGCACACTGTGGAGCGAGCGGCTCCGGCCGCACACTCCATAGTGTGCAGTGGAGAGTTCTGATGCAGGCGCGCATGGATGCTCCTGCATCAGAACTAAGCGGCGCTAAAGATCATTCGGCCAGTACTGCAGTATCGGCCGGGATGATCTTTAATGAGACCGGCCGTTCCCTGGCCGGGTCAGGGAGCAGCCAGTCTCATACAGAATGTGAACATAGCCTTAAGGTTATTTTATTGCAAATATGCAGGGTTAAAACTTAACTCTCTTCCATAAAATGGAAGTAAAATAGAAAAGTATGAATATTTATTAATGAAAGATATATTCAGACAGACTAGTCTTTTTATACATTACTGTAGGTACAGGTTTAGGACCCTCTGATGTCAGATCAGAACATAACCCACAGTTTGGAGCAGGACTATTTTGATACATACCATTGATTGAGCTTTTATCTCATAAAAAGAATGAAAGCCTTAATAGATTCAAATCTTCGTGAACTGTCTATGGGTTTGCAAATAAGGCAAGTAAAATCCAGGCTAGATCGGATGTTTGTGCTGAAAATTGGAGGGTCTCCCTCGAGAACCACCAACTTCTTTGAAGTCAAATTTTGAAACGCAAGAACACTATGCTCATATATTTCCTCTGCTAGGGCTTGGAGACACAGCATGCTTAGATATCGGGTAAAATATTCTGCTGTATAGCTGAGATTTACAATTAGAATTTTGTTCTGTAGGTTCCAAGTATAGCGATTGTAAGACTTTGAGGAAACAATGATGCCTATACAGTCAGAACACTGAACAATGCAAAAGGATCATTTACTACAGGGATATATGACCACGTTGTAACCGTGTAGATTAGTGCAATGCTTTGGTCTGCTTTGAATGCTAAGCAGATTGAGTAGGAGTCTAATAATCCTTCCAGAGCCATTAACATATGAACATTCATAAGAAGTCCAGCATGCTTTAAACAAGAACTCAGGTTGTAACATATTGTATTACAATCTCTGGACAAATGAGGGGGGGGGGGGGGCTATATAATATAAGCACTGCAACATGCCAGCAGTCCCCATTATACAACAACCATGCAGAATGAAAAAGATAATAGTTATGACTATCTTTATAAAATATTAAAGGGAGCATTCCAGATATGTTATCCCTTTCTGATTGGTGTGGGTTACACTTCTTTGACCCCCTTTGATCATTATATTCAAGTGACCAAACAGTGGTTATTGTAGCACAGCTCCATTCAAGAGAATAGGACCACAATGCTCCCACCACAGCCAGTGTGACCAGGGAAATCACAAAAAACTTTGAAAGGGATGCTCTGCTAAACGACCAATGTAGCCCCTCCATCCCAGGACTGGTTGATGTCCTAACTAGCAGGTCCCCCAGTAACCAGAAAGTAAAGGCATATCCCTGCAATCTCCTGCTATCTCCTTCTCTAACTGGTATAACTCTTCAAGAAAATTGCATTACTTATCTTGTACTCATACTGAATCAAAGCCGGTGTTATAGCTCGGAGCTGCACTGAACATTCTGCCTGCTTCAGAACTGAAGACTACCAGCAACACTTGCCACTTATATGCCTGCACAAAGCCTGCTTAAAGGCTTCATTCATACATGCTGTGTTTACACTAGATACTATACAGTTGTTAAATATAGGAAAACTAACTCCCCCTCCTAGAGTATAGTATTAGAGCTCTGCAAAGCTCTAGCAGTCTGACAAACTTGCTGACTGTTTCCAGTAATGTAAAATAGTGTACAAAGTTAAAAATGCAGAAAAAGGAGCCTGTCATCACTTTCATGCTGCCTGAGCCCAGGTCATCAGGCAATCACTGGTAGCTTATTCCCCCACACCACAGGAGACCATCTCGATGACTATTGTTCTAGGCAGAATTAAAGTGATAAAAGGTTTGTTTTAACTTATACCCTCTATTAAAGCAGTAGGTGCAAACTGAACAAAATTTTAAATGAATAGAAATCAGGACTGTAGACCTGAAAAAAATGGCACCTTATGGGATTACTCACCCACTCTTGCAGAGGTATTTAAGGTCATGAGTTCAGACTAATGCTTTTTTAGTTATTTATATATTAGTAGATATATATAATAATTCATAATTATAGTAATAATGAAGCAAATAGTTTCATTAGCTCAGCAGTTGACTTATCAGACGTCTGTCTTTTAACTCCTCAGGTGCCTGGAAAAGTTGCATCCAGTCCTGAGAAACTTCTAGTTTCCCAGGACTGGATCCAGCTTTTCCCAGCACCTAGGACCTAAGCGGCACGGAGCGGCACGGAGCGGCACTAAAAAGGCAGCTGGTTGATAAGCAAACTGCTAAGCTAACAAATACATTTGCTTAATTATTACTGTATATTCGCTCATCTCTACCCATTATGCAAACATCAAAATATCATTTTGATGGAATTTCTCTTTTTTTAATTGCCCTAAAATAAGATGGGCCCCAATATCCTAATGACAGGAAACAATCAGAAGCATAATGAGCAACAACTGGACAATATCACCATTTCTAAGAACCAACATAATAGTGCTAGGTGTAAGAAAGCCACAAACAAACTGATATAAGAAAGCCATAACGTCTTATTTTGGTCATTTCGCAGATGATTTTTGGATGGCTGTCATTTTGCCAAAATGTTCTGCTTTATGCAAAAATAAATGAATAAAAAAGACGCTGTGTGAACATGATTATTGCACCATCTGACTATAGCCTGATTATTGCACCTACTGACTATAGCCTGATTATTACACCTACTGACTATAGCCTGATTATTTCACCATCTGACTATAGCCTGATTATTGCACCTACTGACTATAGCCTGATTATTAAACCTATTGACTATAGCCTGATTATTGCACCTACTGACTATAGCCTGATTATTACACCTACTGACTATAGCCTGATTATTTCACCATCTGACTATAGCCTGATTATTGCACCTACTGACTATAGCCTGATTATTACACCTATTGACTATAGCCTGATTATTGCACCTACTGACTATAGCCTGATTATTGCACCATCTGACTATAGCCTGATTATTGCACCTACTGACTATAACCTGATTATTGCACCTACTGACTATAGCCTGATTATTGCACCTACTGACTATAGCCTGATTATTGCACCTACTGACTATAGCCTGATTATTGCACCTACTGACCATAGCCTGATTATTGCATCAACTGACCATAGCCTGATTATTGCACCTACTGACTATAGCCTGATTATTATACCTACTGACTATAGCCTGATTATTGCACCTACTGACCATAGCCTGATTATTGCACCTACAGACTATAGCCTGATTATTACACCTACTGACTATAGCCTGATTATTTCACCATCTGACTATAGCCTGATTATTGCACCTACTGACTATAGCCTGATTATTGCACCTACTGACTATAGCCTGATTATTGCACCTACTGACTATAGCCTGATTATTGCACCTACTGACCATAGCCTGATTATTGCACCTACTGACCATAGCCTGATTATTGCACCTACTGACTATAGCCTGATTATTATACCTACTGACTATAGCCTGATTATTGCACCTACTGACCATAGCCTGATTATTGCACCTACAGACTATAGCCAGATTATTGCACCATCTGACTATAGCCTGATTATTGCACCATCTGACTATAGCCTGATTATTGCACCTACTGACTATAGCCTGATTATTACACCTACTGACTATAGCCTGATTATTGCACCATCTGACTATAGCCTGATTATTACACCTACTGACTATAGCCTGATTATTTCACCATCTGACTATAGCCTGATTATTGCACCTACTGACTATAGCCTGATTATTGCACCTACTGACTATAGCCTGATTATTGCACCTACTGACTATAGCCTGATTATTGCACCTACTGACCATAGCCTGATTATTGCACCTACTGACCATAGCCTGATTATTGCATCAACTGACCATAGCCTGATTATTGCACCTACTGACTATAGCCTGATTATTATACCTACTGACTATAGCCTGATTATTGCACCTACTGACTATAGCCTGATTATTACACCTACAGACTATAGCCTGATTATTGCACCATCTGACTATAGCCTGATTATTGCACCTACTGACTATAGCCTGATTATTATACCTACTGACTATAGCCTGATTATTGCACCTACTGACCATAGCCTGATTATTGCACCTACAGACTATAGCCAGATTATTGCACCATCTGACTATAGCCTGATTATTGCACCATCTGACTATAGCCTGATTATTGCACCTACTGACTATAGCCTGATTATTACACCTACTGACTATAGCCTGATTATTGCACCATCTGACTATAGCCTGATTATTGCACCTACTGACTATAGCCTGATTATTGCACCTACTGACTATAGCCTGATTATTGCACCTACAGACTATAGCCTGATTATTGCACCTACAGACTATAGCCTGATTATTGCACCATCTGACTATAGCCTGATTATTTCACCTACTGACTATAGCCTGATTATTGCACCTACTGACTATAGCCTGATTATTGCACCTACTGATTATAGCCTGATTATTGCACCTACTGACTATAGCCTGATTATTGCACCTACAGACTATAGCCTGATTATTGCACCTACAGACTATAGCCTGATTATTGCACCTACAGACTATAGCCTGATTATTGCACCTACTGACTATAGCCTGATTATTGCACCTACTGACTATCTGTCTTATTTTGGTCATTTCGCAGATGATTTTTGGATGGCTGTCATTTTGGCAAAATGTTCTGCTTTATGCAAAAATAAATGAATAAAAAAGACGCTGTGTGAACATGATTATTGCACCATCTGACTATAGCCTGATTATTGAACCTACTGACTATAGCCTGATTATTGCACCTACTGACCACAAAGAGGCTGTTATGCTTTTATAGCTTTTAATGCAATGTTGTATATATCCCTATATAAATATATTTTACATGGTAACACAGTAGACATTTTAATATTTAAATATGTGTACATAATACAAACAAGACAGATCTGTGCAAAGCCCCTATGCATTTTTAGCTATTCCACAGAGAAAATACATTTTTTATGGAAAGGTGATCTTTGTGAGTCCTAGGAGCAGGAAACTGCAGCTTTAAAGAATGTGGACAAGCAAAAGCCTATTACTTTTCAAAGCAGCGGCAAGCAAAATCTACATGGGAAACTTCAAGGCTCCCTGCTCTGGGGGTGCCCTTGATGTCTCACAAATGAATATTTTATTTCTCCAAAGAAAGCTGTAAAAAAAAAAAAAAAAAAAAAAAAAAAAAGCTGCAGGCCTGCTGTGATCGGAGTGCTGGCTTCTGCCAGAGAAAGACAACAAATGCAGAAACTCTGTAATTGTTCTGTGCTTTGTTTGACATGTTAGAAAGAGACCGTGGATTGCTGTTAAACTTAGTGACAGGCATTTCAGACAGTATCAAGAATCCAACCAGACAGTCAGAGAAGGAAGTGAGCCGGGGAAATCAATGAGCTTTAACCCTATTCTGGCTGCTGGGACGAGATTTTGATCCCAATTTCATTTACTGCTTTACCAAAAGTAAAAGCACTGAAACTTGGTGGCTTACCATTTGGGGGTAACAGAGGTAACTGCTGCACCTAGACTTTATTGCTGGAAAGGGAGAATGGAGGCAATGTACATTTTGTACAATCAACTATATTGAGGTGGCGCGACATCTAGTTCCTCTCACCCCGCCTGGCAAATACTATCATAAGCAGTGATTTACATAGTAATTTGTTCATTTTGTGTTGATACATACTGTGTGTATCACTGTTTACTGACTGCCGTATGTTTTATGTAGAAACACATCAGTAAGACCTTATGCACATGTTCAGTACTTTTTTCAAGTCCGTCCCGCTATCCACCCGTACAATCCGGTATAAATTACAGATTGGGCATACCTACAGCGTCCCTATTTCTGTAAGTCCTTTTTTCCCCCCAATATGTCAATTTTAACTCCTTCATATTTCTTTATGGAAATACGGATGCTAAACAGGTTACAATCCGTGAATAATAGTGGATCTCATTGATTTTTACGAGAGGATCTGTCAAAAAAAAAAGAATCTAGGTCCGCACTAGGACATGTCCTTTTTTTTTCCGGCATTGGTTTGTGTCCTTGTAATCTACTGATTGTTGTCTATTGGGCTTTCCTACAGATCGGTAGATTATGAAACGTGTGAATAAGGCCTATGGGTCATGTGGCTTTTTTTCAAATCTTGGGCAGAAAAATCTGTACTGTGAAGTTGATTCCATTACAGTACAGATGCATAGTGGTGTGTCACACAGCAAATGTCCACTTATTAGGAAAAAACGTGCAATAGTATTGGCCATGTGTTATTTATAGGTGAAATGCAGCCTATAGCTTCAATGCAAAACCTTTTGCTTTTTAATAGTGTCTATTAGTGAGCAAACTTGCCAAACGTTCTGGTTTGTACAAATTCGAACACTCAGCATTTGACTCTCAATGGCTGAGAATGTTGGATGCAGCTCTAGGATTGCATGCAACTTCTTCAGCTACTGGGTGTCAAATGCCGAGTGTTCAAGTGTCATTGTCTTTATAACTTTCAAAATCAAAATCAATTGTAGATGTGATATAAAGCAAGTTTGCAATATACCTTCATTATTTTTTGTTTAGTTATCATAGAAAACACGGCACTTCCTGTGTTTAGATTTTTTCTCCAAAGAGTCTAAACACAGGAAGTCCCATGTTTCCCAGGCCATCTGAGGGCTCACAGAGAAGCCAGTCATGTGAGTGACGGACAAATATAGCCATGGCTCTCTGTACAGGTCAGACTTCGTGTGTTTAGTCTCTTTTTTCAACCAGCACAAGACTAAAAATCTGCCTTCAGGAGACTGGACCTGGATTTCTGGTAAGTTCAGCTTTGTTTTATAGCATGATAACAAAAAAAAAATTATGTAATTTGCAAATTTGCTCTAATTTACATCTACTGTTGATTTAGATTTTAAAAAGCATAATGACAGGTACACTTTCAGGTTCGGACAAAACCAAACACTCGGTAAGTTTGCTCATTACTATCTGAGTTGTACTCAGCTGTGCATGTGTACACAGGCTAAGGTAAGTACACGGCTTAAATTTTTGGAACCCAGGTTACCAAGTCACCTGATTTGCTGCTTCAAACAACCATTCCACATTTTGTGTGCCTTAATTCTGTTTTATATATAGATCTCGGGAGTGCTACCATACTTGTCTTCAATGGTGGCCTCAGGAAGCCATCATGTGAGCACTAACTTTGCTCTAGTGTTGAGCTGTTAAGAGTTAGTGATTGTGTGATGGGTCTCTAAGGCCATATTCACATGGCGTAAAACAACAACCATTCTGTAACAAGGCCGGGTCACAGAACGGCTGATGTTTGTGCAGATCATCCCAGCCGGCACTGCAGCAGCAGTGTGCACCCGCATCCCAGTCCACCATAGCCGACAATGAAGCATGCAGCAAGAGCCGCACACTCCATTGTGTGACTTGTCAGGCTTGTGCAGCCGCTATTTAATGAATAGTGGCCGCACAAAACTAGAGATGCCGGCTGGAGTGTATACTATATGTATACACTCCGGCCAGGATTAACTCAGCCTGCAGTGCATGTAAGTTTTGAATTAATCACGGCCGTTGTTGCGAATTGGTATCAATGGCAGTGTTTAATTCAAAACTTACGTTGTGTGAACATGGTCTTAGGCTGTCACAGAAAGCATCTTTAAAAGCCCTGCTTGTCACTCATAGAGGAAGGGGGTAATGTAAGGAAGAAGAAGAGGTACAGGAGTAAAGGCATCATTAGTGTCACAGCCCCGCCTCTTTGACTCTTGATACTGTGACTGAACAGAAAAAACTGAGAATGCAGCATGATCAAAGGTAACATGCTAATGTATGTGTAATGAGCTATGTGAAGTTGCCTAAGGTTTTTCTGACCGCTTAGGATGTGTCAGTTTCACATTATTTTCTAATTATAACACTTTTTTATGGGTTTTCATCTTGCAGCAACACTGCATTCAATAAAACTTGGCTAAGCTGCAGTACCAGATGCAGCCTGCAGAGTGGAGCTGTTCTTCAAACAAGAACCCCTTTTTCTAATTTTGGGCAACCATTTTAACAAAAAAAGATGATTTAAAGAAAACAACTTAAACGTAAAAACATTAGAAAAGAATTGGTGTGCACCATTCAAATTCCTGTAATACTGTGACTTTAAAATTCATTGATGTGCAAAATAGATGTAGAATAGAAAATGTCTCATGCAGTTTTCCAGCGTTTAATCACTCTTGTGTAGCCAAGGAAAAGTATTCACCCTCCCTTTAACCTGTTGTCATGGCAGTGATCAAGCTGGGTGTTTTTGGTTGGAAAATCTTTCCATACCAGCACTCTTGTGTGATAAAAATAGACAGATAAGCCGAGACAGACTTATTTTTCACAAAGCGGCACTTGAATGAATGTCTTTCCAGCTACAACATGGTATGTGCCCGGGTGCATGCATTCTTACTTTATCACGGAACAAGAATGCTACTAATGTCGATACACTAGCTGTACACCACAGAGCAGGTCTATATTAACCATTGAACTAATGTCTTTCTTGTCTCTGTGCTTAATTCATATAGTAGGTCTCTGCTGTGTGTCTCAATAAATCTCTGCGCCACAGGATACAAGCTTTAACCATAGCTTCACTACCAGTCTACTCTGACAAATTGGCTGCCACTGATGGGTCTGGTAACACCTTAACCAAGTAGCATCCTATAACAAGTAACATCCAGTTTTATTAAATGGAAGTGCAAAAAATTGAGAAAAATAAAAAATAGTGGTTATAAGCTTACACTGACCTCAGCTGCCTATATCCATCTATAAGGAAGAACGGCTGAACAGTAAAATTATTTCTGTCCCATTGCTACAACCTAAAACAGCCGGAAATGGAACACAAACTTATAAACAATACAAAACGCTTCTTTCCTATGTTTTTGTATTTTGGGGTTCATTCATACATTCCTCCTACCTTAATAGCTTTGAGCAGCATCCCAGTTTCTGCTTTCACCCCCTTCTGGTCAAGATGCTCATATGCACAAAAAGCCACTTTTGCTTCTTGAATATCAGCAAAACTATTAGAGAAAAGGCACATCAGACGATTGAGTAATCCATTTTTTTTGTACAAAATCTCGGCATTCATACCATATCAGACAGCTAAATATCTCGGCAATACCGTTAAGGAAGATGCCTTTGCCCTTTGGCAGAGCCCCAGCATGTGAGCCTGTTCTTTCCTTTGCATCCACCACAGAGAACTGCTAAAACATCTTTTTAAGTGGGAGTGATGTGACACCTAAGTTCTTGCAGACCTTTAGCCAATTGTACTTCAGCTATTCTTACCTGGCTAAATTACTATTGAAAAAAACGACATTTTTTATGACATTTAGGAAAGCCAAATAAAAGGCCTTAAAAGATCATGTCACAGCTTGGCGTAGAATGTTCCAGTGTTAGTCCCTAGGTGTCCTGGAGGAACATTTGTAGACTTTTAGGATTAAGGGCTGCGATTCATGAATACCTGAACAATGTTTTTTTCTTTTTGCATTCAGTGTTCCTCTAACATACAGTAAAACTTTGATGTTATAAAGGTAGACAACATACCCGTCTACCTCAAGAGAAGAAGGCTGTTCTATTCTTTTTTGCTATCAAGGGATAAGACTTATGTAGGGGAACTGCCCCGGAGATGGTGATAAGGGTGTTGAAGGGAAAACAAGCACCAGTCACTTTAGTCTTAGGTCTTACTCAACCTCTCCCTCTTCTCTGGTATCTTTCCTTCCTCATTCAAACACTCTATTATATCCCATTACTGAAAAAACCTTCTCTAGACCCATTCTGTGCAGCAAACTATCGACCTGTCTCTAATCTGCCTTTCATTTGTAAACTCCTGGAACGTCTGGTCTATTCTCACCTAACCCGCTATGTCTCCGATGACTCGACCCTCTACAGTTCGGATTCCGATCCCTTCACTCCACTGAAACTGCTCTCACCAAGGTGTCAAATGACCTCCTGAAGGCCAAGTCACAAGGAAACTACTCCTTGCTGATTCTCCTTAATCTCTCAGCAGTGTTTGACACCGTAGACCACCAGTTCCTCCTCTCCATGCTTAGCTCTCTTGGACTTAAGGGCTCTGTTCTCTTCTGGTTTTCTTCCTACCTCTCTGACGGCTCCTTCAGTGTATCCTTCCCAGGCAGGGCCGTCTTACCCATTGGGCATGGTAGGCGGCTGCCCGGGGGCCCATGCGTCCTAGGGGGCCCCTGCCCTGTGTCATATTCCCTGGCCCTTTAACTGGGAGTGCTCCTGATCAGCGCTGGTAGATAGGGGCTGTGCACAGCTCGCTCTTGTGGCCGGAAGCTGCATTCTGCTTCCGGTCACTAGAGGTCTCTCTCACCCCCTGCATTCCCGTGCGGAGCAGGAGAGTGACGTCACCAGCAGAGCCCTGAGAGGAAGGAGAAGCTGGAGGCCTGAAGCACAAAGCCTGAGTGAGTATGTGCTGATACCAGAGGGGGGAGGCTAGCTGGCAGGGAAGGTGTTAATCATGGGAGTGCTCTCTGCAGGGATGCAGACAGGGCCGTGGGTGAACTGGTAAACAGGGAGGGACGGAGGGGGGATCAGGGGTGTAACTCCTCTGAGTGTGTATATATATCTCCATTCAGTGTATACAGCAGTGTATTATATACTTATCCTCCTCCTGAGTGTGTATATATATCTCCATTCAGTGTATACAGCAGTGTATTATATACTTATCCTCCTCCTGAGTGTGTATATATATCTCCATTCAGTGTATACAGCAGTGTATTATATACTTATCCTCCTCCTGAGTGTGTATATATATCTCCATTCAGTGTATACAGCAGTGTATTATATACTTATCCTCCTCCTGAGTGTGTGTATATATATCTCCATTCAGTGTATACAGCAGTGTATTATATACTTATCCTCCTCCTGAGTGTGTATATATATCTCCATTCAGTGTATACAGCAGTGTATTATATACTTATCCTCCTCCTGAGTGTGTATATATATCTCCATTCAGTGTATACAGCAGTGTATTATACACTTATCCTCCTCCTGAGTGTGTATATATATCTCCATTCAGTGTATACAGCAGTGTATTATATACTTATCCTCCTCCTGAGTGTGTATATATCTCCATTCAGTGTATACAGCAGTGTATTATATACTTATCTTATTCCTGAGTGTGTATATATCACTCCATTGTTGTCTCCCTGTATACTGTATAATACAATATACAGGGAAACAACACGGCTTATATATAGAGAAGGGCCAAACAACATGTCTCATATATACAGAGGGGCAACAACATGACTATTATATATGATAACCATGTTGTTTCCCTGTATACAGTATACATACAGGGAAACAACATGGTTCTCACATATAATAGTCATGTTGTTGCCCCTCTGTATATATGAGACATGTTGTTTTGCCCTTCTCTATATATAAGCCGTGTTGTTTCCCTGTATACTGTATAATACAGTATACACAGACTCCCTGTATTATACAGTATACAGGGAGACAACATGGCCTATATGCAGAGGGACAGCAACATGTCTCATATATATAGAGGGGCACCAATATATATTAATTAGGCTATTACCCACCACCTGTATACCCCACATATACCTGTACCCCACATATATATATATATATTTATATATATATATATATATATATATGGTTGTACACATATATCACTATTATAGGCTATATAACCACCTACCTACTGCTCCACCTTTATACCTGTATCTATATGGTAGATAAATAGGTGGTAAGGTATATTGCCTATAATAGTGATATACTGTATGTGTGCAACATACAGTATATGACAATCACTAATATAGGCAATATACCTTACCAGATAAGAGGGTTTTGATGGCAGCGGACGCTGGGGGGGGGGGGGGGGGGGGCAATTCGCACCTCTGCCCAGGGGCCCATAATTCTGTTAAGACGGCCCTGTTCCCAGGCTCTACTTCTTCCTCCTTACCTCTCTCTGTTAGGGTTCCCCAGGGATCAGTCGTGGGTCCCCTCCTCTTCTTCCTTTATACAGCCCCCATCGGACAGACAATCAACAGGTTTGGCCCTCAATACCATCTCTATGCCGATGACACCCAGCTTTATACCTCTTCCATCACCCCTGCAGGGCCATGCCCCAATTTTGTGTAAGTGAAGTTTTGGTTTCTAATGCTTTGGTTGAAAAGTGAATGTGAATGAAAGGAAGCAGTTTCTGTTGAAACTGGATAAATCCTTCCTGAGCCCGTATGGGGACTGTACATTGATACAAGTGTTGATGTTATTTCTGATGAAGAAATCACCTATACCCCAGATAAGATGTCAAGCTGCAGCCCTCCAGCTGTGGCAAAACTACAATTCCCACCAGCAAAAGTTTGGACTCCAATCTGTATAACTTAAATAAACAGTTATTACTATATTTTTGCATGGATCATTGAAATAATTATATAAATGTAACATATCTCCCATTAGACATCTCCCTGTCACTTCCGTAAAGGTGTAAATCACAGGCAATACAATGTTGTCTTCAAAGCAATATGGCTCCTCCAATTAATAGTCTACTAGACATTCTGGGAACATTACAATAAATTCTGAAGAGTACAATGATTACTAGATCTGATCTTTTCCCAAAAAAACAATGCTTCTAACAGAGTCTCCAGCCTCAAGGATAACATACCTGAGAGCGCTTCTATCCAACAGATCAAGGCACTTTAAGATCAGCTTGACATTGTACAAGCCGCTTTTCATGTTGAAGGTGAAATGCAAAGCAGACGTGAAATAACCAAGATCCAATAGTCTGTGTAGTTTCTGTTGGGAGTTACAGGTTAAATTTAGACAAAAAAAGCATCTGCTTTCTCTTCCAGCCATTATATAACACAAAAGTCTACCCAGTATATTTTTGTGATTTTAGTATACAGTATATTGTTTTTGTTTCTAAATTGTGCTGTTCAACACTATGAGAAATAGGCATATATACAGTATATGTGGCTGTGGGAAAGAGTTTAGTATTCGGTGTATGCTATGGTGTAAACTGCCCACAGCAATCAATTACAGCTCAGTTTTCATTTTATTAGAGTTAAAAATTTGCTTAAAATAGTTCTATACTGTTCCCTATAACTTTTTTATTTTTCTTCTTATTGGGAAGCATGGCATGCTATTTTTTTTTTTTTGCGTTTGCCAGTTTGGAAGGTTGTATTAACATGCTAACCAATTCAAGGCTACGTTCACACACAGTACTTTTGGTGAGTATTTTTCAACCAAAACCAGGAGTGGATTGAAAACACAGAAGGGCTATGTTTACACACTGTTGAAATTTTGTGGATGGCCGTCATTTAATGACAAATAATTTCAATTTTTTTGCCATTAAATGATGGACATCCACTAAATTTCGACAGTGTGTGAACATAGTCTTTCTGTAATTTCAATCTCGTCCTGGTTTTTGTTGAAAAATACTGACCAAAATACTGAGCAAAAAAATGTGTGAACATAGCCTAATCATAGTTAGTAACATCTAATCTTTTTCTAGTTTGGGTACAGATTCTCTTTAAGTTCCCCTAGACGACATAATAATAATAATAATAATAATAATAATAATAATAATAATAATAATAACAATAACAATAATAATATTATTATTATTATTATTATTATTATTATTATTATTATTATTATTATTATTATTATCATTAGCAATCTATTCCATAGCACTGACCAGTTAGATCTGCCTGAGGCAGTCTGCATTTACAGAATTACTGTGGCTGGCATAGAGGCCTAGTGTCAAGAATCTGCAGGTGAATAGTCAGGGAAGGGACTAGGAATAGTCAGGGAAGGGACTAGTCTCTGCCCATTGTCCCTGCCTACTTCCCTTGAAAGCCCTAAGTGACTGTGGGCAACTGGGCGACAGTCCCTGACTTGAGATATGTGAAACACAGAAGACTAGACAAACAAACAATAGAGGATGGTCAGAAAGCTGAAGTCAAACCAAATGAGCAGCAGAGGTACCAAAAAAGAGTCCAGAGAATAGTCCGATCCCAATTGCCAAAGTTCCGGGAAGCCAGATAACAAGGTTAGTCAGGGAGCAGAAGCCGGGGCCAGAAAAGCCAAAAGATACACAGAGAAAGCACAGGAAATGCCGAGCATGCTAGATAGAACTAGTCTAATAGACAGCGAAGGGTTAATCAGCTGGGGGTATTTTTTAGGACGTTAGGGGTCTAGTTCAGAACATCTTTGGACCATAGACCTAGAAACCAGGCTTACAACGTGACGAATAAGTGATGGCAGAGTGTCCATAAAAAGCAAAGGTTAACTGTTAATTGGCCAGAGGGATCTATGCAGGGGAGAGATGGGTGCGGTAATAAAATCAATTACTGAGGTAGAAGGATTCAGACAAATGCAAAAACATATGATATAAATACAAAACATGACTACCGACACAGCCAAGGGCGGTGCCGAGCTCAAAACAGGGACGGGCCTGGCACCGAGTAAAGTCTTTTGGTTGCCGTAGTACGCGATCAGCACCCCAGAGTTGAATTGAAGTGCTGATCAGATCAGCCAACACCAGCCAGCCATACCTCTGAGCCATTTATAAGACGTTATCACTATTGATTACCAGCTACTCACCAGCTATGACACGAGCTTAGCCTAGCCTATTTCATACAACCCTTCTGCTCATGAGCCAATGCATGTACAGTACAGTGCAGAGCATTGAGCATTAAGAATTAATCCCCTACCCTGGATTAATCACATTACAATTATACTATTTTCTAGGTAACATATTATTTTATATAATAATATTATATATTATTTTTTACAAGTTGTCCAAAGAAAAGAACTGGTCATTTTTTTTCTTAGGGGATATGTGTGACATGTAGCATTCATCCTTAGCAGACTCTTTTTCCATTTACAGCTCTTACAGCTAATGTGTGCCTTATATATATTCTGTACACTAATGAAAGTTACCTTGGAGGTGATAATTCCTTTATGCAGTGTTCCTGGTGGTAGACAACTCTCCAGCGAATTACTTGGAAACTAAAGTTATAGACAAAAACAGTTGTATCAATTGCTCAGATTATATAAGTAGATTGTTTTTTGTTTGTTTTTTTAGAAAAAGTGCCTTTTTTGTTATATAAGTAATACATTTCCTACTTAGTAATAACACTAACCGAACATTGAAACCAAATTAAAAAGGGATTTAGGAATGCAATAAGCAATTTCCCATATCCCAGAAGAAATAGTTAATTTATTTACCTGCTCCTCCTGGAAAGTATACCCCACAGGTAATAGCTAGTGGGCCATATTAATAGGAGATAATCCTACACATTTTAGGCTCTTCAGGACATAACTTACATATGTGCAGATCTTAGAATTCTACAATGTGCTCCCCATTTATTCTTAGCTTGTCAAATCTAAGTGATGCTACTTTGCTTTGTAATATGTGAAACAACTCTATGCTGCATACAGGTTCCTGGATTATAGTCATTTGTACTGGAATAAATAAAGAAATGGTTTCACGATGAACGGTGAGCTCTGTGGAACCTTTTCTTTTTTATTTCTTAAAATGATGTTGCTTCCACTCCCTTTCTAATGCATATCTAAGAGGAATCTGTCACCGGAACAGATATCTTTGATTTAGAATATCTTAATAGAGAAAAGATAACAACTGTATCAAACTATAACAAAGTGATACTGCAAATACTACCTCCCAATGGGTTATTATGGCCAATAAGAATTTTTAAGGTTTAGTGTATGTAATGTGAATAAAACCCCATGCTTGAGGATGACCTGCACATTACTGGGGCTCACTACCTATTGCTCACTACACACACCGTTGCACTTTGGGGTGTTGATTTATAATTAGAAATGTTTGCCCCAGTGCCACAAAAAAGGGTCACAAAAATCCCCACCTTTGACTAAAATATACCACACATTATACTGTACATAGAATTGGGATTTAAAGGAGAACTATCGGCAATTTAGACGATTCCAACCTGCTGAGAGCCTCCTATAGCACCAGGGACGGTGAGTAGGAAGGTATGTATCTTACCTTCCTCCGCGGTCCCGCATTGTTTGTCAGTGTAATCTTCACTCAGGAACACTGTTAGGAGTAGGAATGAGCGAACCATCCGACTTTTGGTCCGACGGCATCTTCGCTCAATTACTATGCCTGCGATCCCGGGTGCATATTTGTGCTCCCAGGAATCTGCGAGCAGGATCTTCCAGGGAATTCAAGATACATTCCCTGGATTTCCAGGGAATGTAACTTGAATTCCCTGGAAGATCGCGGTCGCAGATTCCCGGGAACGCAACTATGCACCCGGGATCGCAGGCATCGCACTGGAGTGAGCGGCTTTCGGATCGAAAGTCCAAAAGTTCCGCTCATCTCTAGTTAGGAGCCCTGCCCCGCCACCACAGCATCATCTGGCCCGTCTGCTCCAATGATAATCAATGGAGTGGGTGGGCTGGATGACGCTATGGGGGCAGGGCAGGGCTCCAAACAGTGTTCCTGGCTAAAGATTACACCGACTAACAGCACCAGACCGGCGTCAAAGAGGAAGGGAAGACACATAACTTCCTCCTCAGCTTTAAAATCATAAAATTGATCCCAAGTGTTGCTGTACAGCAGCAATTTCCCACAATTATGAGGTAACAACATATTATATGGGAAAATTTATTTAAAGGGGTTGTCATACAAAAATCAGGCTGTGTCCTATTCTCAAGATAGGGGATAACAATTTCTAGAACAGGGATCCAACTCTTGATTGGGGCAGCTGTTTGCATGATGACCACCACTCTATTCATTCTCTACAGGAGCCGCTGGAGATGTACTGTACTGGCGTGTACTGTACTCAGTTATCTCAAGCAGCTCCCTTAAAGAGTAACTGGAGCAGTGGTGTCCTGTTCTTAGGGAAGACCTGGGTCCCCGTTCCTGGCATACCAGGGGTCCCAATGTCCCTGCAATTTGTTGTTTATCCCCTATCCTGAGGATAGGACACAACTTTATTTTGGAAGGAAACCCTTTTAAGGGATAAGTTGTTCGAAGCAGGTATACACATTAGAAATATATATTTTAATGTATTATTGTGAAATGCTGACACTGAAATGGTCTTCTCTTTGCTCACTTTAATAACATTACATGAGGCAGAGACTATTACGTATGCCATAAATGGGCAAGCTCAGCCATCTTGATGGGGAATTGGGGGCAATAGCTTTTAGAGTGACATGCTCAACCAATAACTCTGTTATGTGAATTCACAAATGTAGGCTTGCAAGTTATGACAGCACTAAATAGAGCTCTTATTTTAAATATTTAAACTGGTAACTTAACGTTTTAACAGAGTAACGTTATTTCTGGTGATATAAATTTTAGGCTCAATAAATTAATTTCACTTTTAGTTCATGAGGTAGTGGGTATAGAGTAGCTGATAAAGGGACCTATGTTCCTATATCATAACCTCAGAAGCGGCAAGACATTATAGAGCAGTACTGAGCAGTGCAACCTACTAAAGCATTGGTGTTATAGATAAAACTTTCTAATGGACCCTGTAGATTCTGCCTGCTATTGTTTATATCCGCCACTCCTCCACTTCTACTATACTTGCTATAAACTTCTAGTATTCGAAAGGCTGATTCAGGTCATGATGAAGTTTTAGTTAGTGAACCATGAGTTTTAAAAGAAATGGAAATGGAAGGAATGTCAGAGTGTACCTGTCACCAAAAAAATCTTCTGTGAGAGAAACATGTTAAAAGTTTTTAGCAGTTAGGGTCTGAGTGTTCAGGCCCTGACCACTCAGTAAAATGAGTAAGGAGACCATTGTGTTTTGCGGTGCGACCCTATCTCCGCTCTGTGTCAGTGTGAAGAGATGTGCCCCATAGACTTGCATTATGGGTTTGTCTCATCACGTGACACACAGCAAGAAGTGGACCGCACTTAATGTGGATTTCTTCC